>NC_061112.1:62505038-62805038 GCF_002878395.1 Capsicum annuum
TATATCCATTTCTTCTTCTTCAATGCCTCCCACCCCACTTCACCTCTCATCCCCCTCCCCTCTACACCGTATACCTACACCCCACACCCTATATCTTTTTCTTCTCCAATACATCAACAAACAATAACACCCATTTTCTACAATCATTGATTCCTCGATTAACAACCTTTTTAAGTGTTTTAAGATCCAAATTCAGCTTTTATTTTGCTTTAATGGTTAGTGTATCCTTTTTGTTCTATTGATATCACTTAGCGGTTAATCATGGACCTTTCGATTAGCAAGACCAAGCAAACTCAATTTTCTCTTTTCGTTCTTCTCTGAAATGTGTAGAACTTTTGACGGTGAGATTAACTATTAGTAGAAGCAGCTGCAACTTTCAGTCCACCAAAGGTAGAAGACATTATGTGTATTGTTGTAGCCTACTAATTTGGATTTTGAACATTCTCCAACAACACTCTAATTCATTTTTTTTCATTTTCCTCCATTAATACATTCTCCAACGAAGAAATTAAAGACACTAAATTACTTTATCAATTTTGTTTGAAAAACAACAAAACTAGAAGAAATTAGAGGTGGGGTGGGAGGTTGTTAATAGAGGAAAATAGAGGGGTGGGGTGGAAGAAACTAGAAAAAAATTGAGATGGGGTAGGAGACTGGGGTTCGCAAGAGTGGGGGAGGGTGAGGGGCAGGGGATGGGGTTGGGGTTTAACAAAGAAGAAGGAAGAAAAAGGTGCAGGGGGGGGGGGGGGGGGAGGATGGGGGAAGAGGGTTGATGGGTTTGATGAAGAAAGAAAAATGGAGTGGGGGTATTTTTTAGTATATATATAAATATATATATATATATATATTATGTGGGGGTTTTAAAAAATAAATTGTAACTTTTTACATAACAATGACATGACACTGATATGACAATAATGTGACGCGAGTGTAGCGCACTTTCCGCTGTGAGAGTGGTATTCAGTATTGAGGGGTGAAATTAATACACTTTAAAGATGTTAAGGGGGTAAATAAACAAAAGTTTAGTTTAAGTGCTAAAGTAAGTTGAGCGGACAAATTCAGGGTGAAATGATGTCTTCACTCTTATAATTTTGTGTCCATTTTATCATTTTTTATGAAATATTATCAATTTTCTAATACTTAGATGATTTATAATAATTAATTAGAGGTGATATAATAAAATCACAATTGAAGCAGACATGTCATAAATGTCTATTGTACTTTTGTTAATTAAATATTATTAATTTTTTAATACAAATGACATTATAATAATTAATTAATAATGATATAGTAAAATCACGGTTGAAGCAGCTAAAACAGGCATATCATAAATATCTATTTTACCTTTTAAATTAAATATAATTAATTTTCTAATATTTAAATGACTTATAATAATTAATTAGGGATAACATAGTAGAATCACGGTTGAAGCAGCTGAAGCAAGTATGTCATAAATATCTATTTTACTTTTTAAATTAAATATTATTAATTTTTTAATACATAAATAACTTATAATAATTAATTAAGAATGATACAGTAAAATCACGATTGAGGCAGATGAATCAAACATGTCATAAATATCTATTTTACTTTTTTAATTAAATATTATTAATTTCTAATCCGTAAATAATTTATAATAGCTAATTAAAAATGATATAATAAAATTACGGTTGAAACTCCTCATATAATGTAAAAAATTAATTTGATTTTGTTAATAAAACATCATATAAGGAGTGGAGTAGCATCCATCAATAATCAAATCATATGAAAAGGTGGATTATATCTAATCAAATTTAAAATGGCACGCCAACGAGTATTAACCAGAGGGTTCCACTTTATAAATCCAAAAGGAACATGAATCGCCAAAATTGGCTACCGACATTTTCTCATTTTTATAATCCTACATCAATCACTTTTATAAAATAAATAAATAAATAATGATAATTTAAGTATTTATTTTTGAATACTCTACTAGACTATTAAGGGGTTGTTTGATTGGAAATGAGTTATCTCAGAATAATTAATTTAGGAATTAGCTATCTCACTATGTATATGAGATAATTTATTCTCATATTATGGTGTAAATGGTGAGATAAATAGTCCCGGTACTAATTAATACCTCACACTAAATATGAGATAGAGTAATTTTTCATTTTATCTCGAAACCATTTATCCCTTATACCTCGCACCAAACGTTCATTAACCGTAACGGAGACATTTCTGGTAGGAAATGATTTTCTCTTTATGATCTTATGCGGCATAATTTAAATTAATTAAGCTAATAAATTCTAAATATCAAATAATTATACAAAAATGGTTACAATAACAAACAAGGAGAATTAACAAACAACAAGCACAAATGCTAAAAAAAAAAAGTTAAAAATAAGAAAGATTCACTTAAAAATAAATTGTCATAACTTAAAATTATAACTACAAACTTCTTTCAACCACAATCTTCACTATTCAATTAACGAAAAAGATTAATTTGGGAATTGTAATATTTTATTCGTCTCAATTCAAATGTCTTCTTTTCTTTTTGTTTATATATCTCCAAAATAACGTCTCTTTTATATGTAGTAAACTTTCTAATTACAATTACATAAAAAATTTAATACGATAAAATTTAAATTCTAAAAAATCATATATATCTTTAATTTAAAATTATAAAATTTAATAATATTATTTTTCTTTTAAATTTAATATCCAATCAAATTATGACACATAAATTTTAAAGTGGGGGAGTCGGGAGAAAAAACCCTGCCCAATTCTTTCTCTTTTTGATGCGGTGAAATTGACCTCAAGACGTAAAATTAGATCAAAGTGATTGGTTTATAGCAAAAATCATTTTCATCCATTTAAATTTTAAAGGCAAAACCCCAAAAGAGCCAACTCTTACCACTCCAACTGTCCAACACTTCGAGAGTTAATAACTCAAATGATAACTCAATTTTGAACTTTTATCCCAGAAAATCACTTAACTTTAATCTTTACTTCAAAAGTCATTCAACTTTTACGTTTTTATTCAGAAAGCCACTCAAATTATTTAATCAATTTTTAAAATACATTTACTTATGTGGAATTATTAATTAAATGCAAAATTTGGAAAAATAAAAAATTATCTCTTAATGACCCTTTTATCCTTATTCCCATAAATTAATTTTCCTTTCTCATTTTTCTTCGCCTTCTCACATATTATAATTGATTCAACATTTAATATGTCTGATAAAATATTAAAAACTCAAATTAAATTTAACAATAATTGAAGAATAAAAAATTATTAATATAAACTATATTAAGAATATTTTAGAACTTATAATGACAATGGCTTTGAACTTGCTAAATCATGTTAGTTTCTATCAACCCGATATTAATGTATTTAGCTTTTGTATTTTAGTGATTAACTTTGATTATTTTTATTAGGATTTTCTTTTAATTGATTGCCGGTGTTATTTTTTGTAGTTACATATGCTAACTTGAGTGATGCTAATTGCTTCAACCCCTCAGTATTTAGTGATTGATTATGATTTGGTTTATTCAGATTTGGTTTTAATCGATTGCTGGTGGTATTTTTTTTTTGTATATTTGCTAATTCGGGCTAATTATTAATGTTTATTTTTTAATACGGTGAAATATAACTAAATGATACGTAATTTAATTCATTTATTACTAAAAGTCACGTGTACGTAGTTATTACATACATATAGTGAATTCCTATAATGTAGGTATATTACTCATAATATTTAGTTATGGATATAAAATCACTAATTCATCATATATATATATATATATATATTACAGTATTTTTTTTCATTCATATAGTACAGGCATTTATAAAAAATGGCATCTTTAGAGTGAAAACAGGAAGGGGGACGAGGCGAGAGGGGGGGGCGGTTCTATCATTGAGAGCGTCACATTTATAATAAGCTATAGAATGTGCAAATTTAAATTTAATTTCAATACGAATATCAATATCAGATGGAAAAAAAAAGTTGAAACAAGGATTGAAAAGGTAGAGCAAAATAATTGTAATTTTAATTCTTTGGTTATTGTTAAATTTTATTGTGATCCTTTGATATTTTATTAAACATATTTAATACTGAATCAATTACAATATTCGAGAAGGAGAAAAAAAAATGAGAAAGATGAAAGGAGATACTAAATTTAGGGGAATAAGGATAAAAAAGTCATTAAAAAATATCTTTAAATTTTTTGAATTTTAATTTAAATAGAAATCCCACATAAACAAATTTTATTTAAGAAAATAATTAAATAGGTTGAGTAACTTTCTGAGTAAAAATGTGATAGTTGAGTGACTTTTGAAGTAAAAATCAAAGTTGAGTGACTTTCTAGAATAAAATTTTAAAGTTGAGTGACCATCTGAGTTATTAACTCACACTTCAATGTTTGAAAAGTTTTTGTATCACACCTTTCACTTTCTCAGTGTGAATAGCGTACAAGCACTCGCCACGTCCAACTCCCTTGGGTCAACGGCCCCTACCCCCTCCCTGCATCTTAAAGAGATTACATGCATCTTTGGTCAATATTAACCACTCTATTTGTGGCATGAAAATCTCATTGGAATTACATAAACTTATACAGAAGTATGGTCAAAACCTGTTACCAATTTGGCATAGAACAGCCACGTATGATAATTAATCAGATGTTCGCAGGTGTGAAATGCCACATTGGATGATTGAGCTGGACGATAACACACTTTTGGCATGATCACAGATTTGGCGGGAAAAGTAGTTATGGTTGTTAGTGTGTGCATTTTTACTGTGTATTGCATTTTTTTCATTTCTTTTCTGCATAGTATTAATAGGAGTGAAATACATTTGTAAGGCATACATTTGTAAGGCACGAATTGAAGATTTATCTCAATATACTTCTCATTTCTCTCTTGCTCCTTCTGTCCTCCTCTTTCTGTTCTTCATTCTCTTTTCTTCTTTAAGTTCTACCTGCCAAATACTCTCTTGATACCTCATTCTGGTATCAATTAGTATCAGATCCAGGTTATGAGCAAGCCATGGGACCATAAAAAAATACTGAAATAATTTCAGAAGCAGCAGAGTATAATGCTCAGAAGCAATTTAAGGATTTGGCTGATCAACAACTAGATCTATGAACTGCTATGGAGGAAAGCATCAGGAACTGAAGCTGGACATGGAGCGTAAACAATTGGAGATGACACGTGTGGTGCAGGCGTTGAAGGACTCAATTGATGGAATTCATTTGCAGCAGCAAGCTAATGGGAGGTTTCCTACTTCAAGCTTAACTGAACCACCCCTAACTACAGGACAGGGAATTTTGGGTCCTAATCCATTTCACACCAGTAATCATCAAAATCATAATTTGCTTTTTTTGGGCTTCAATGGCAAAAATTTGAAGACATGGTTGTACTGGATAGAATAATATTTTGCTATAGATGAAACCTCGATAAATCATAGACTAAGATTGGTTGCTATGAACTTAGAGGATGAGGCTCTAGCTTGGCATCAGGATTATTTAAGATGTAGGGATCCACCTAATTTGCCTGGTTGGGAAAAATATTTAAGGGCAATTACTAAAACTTTTGGTGATGATTTTGTTGATCCTATATTAGAACTCAAGCAACTGAGGTAAATTAGATCTGTTAGGGACTTCCAGATGGCATTTGATAGACTGTTAGCACAATGTAATCTAACTACGGCTCAAGCGATTTCCTGTTATTTAGGTGAATTGGAGGAGGAATTGGTTGGAACTATATTGATGCACAAACCTCAAACCTTACCTAAGGTATACAGGTTGGCTAGATTAGTTGAAGCCACTCAGCTCGCTAATGCTAGATCCCGAAGATCAGTTGGTTTACAGGCAGGAATTTCTAAAAAACAACAACATGAGGCACCTGCTGCAAGGCCTCATCAAACCGGCTATAATCAAGAGACTAGGCTGGCTTTGCCTCCTACTACTGGAGCTAATGGAAGCAATCCTAGAAGGACTATCTCTCCAGCTGAGATGCAAGCTATAAGGGCTCAGGTGTTGTGTTACTTCTGTGATGAGAAGTACAATATTGAGCATAAATGCAACTTGCCTAAACAGTTATTTGTATTGGAGTTCGATAGCCCTGAGATAGACGAAGAGGACAGGTATTAGATCCAGCTCCTATTGACAATAGAGATGGTGAGAAAGATATCATAATCAATAGTGACACTCCATTAATCTCCTTATGCACTCTCATCGGGATCCAAGGTGTTCAAACTATTCATGTGCTAGGCTATTGTGACAAAAAGACAGCGCAAATTTTGCTTGATGGAGAAAGTACACATAACTTTATTGACAAAGAGGTTGTGATAAGGTTCGGATGTATTGTTGTTCCTACCCCTCAAAGTTATGTGGGTTTGGGTAATAATGCTAAGGAAGCTACATCTGGTGTAGTCAGAGATTTTGAGTGGTTGTTACAGGGCCAAACATATCAGTCTAACTTAATAGTCTTTCCTATTAGAAGGTATGGCATAGTTCTGGGAGCCTTGTGGATGAAGAAACTTGGTCCGGTGACTATGGACTTTAATGATCTCACTATGTCCTTCACTCACAAAGGGAAACAACATGTCCTTAAGGAAGTGTATGAAGATTACAAATTAGCCAGCTCCAAGGCTGTAAACAAGTTACCCGAAAATGAAATTGAGTTTTTCATGTTACAAATGTTACCAGTTCAAGGTAGTGCTGAGCCTGGAGGACTCAATTGTTCACTACAGCTGTTGAAAGAAGAAATTATAGCACCATAAAATAGTTGAACTAACCAACCAGTACAAGAAGATATTCCTTGAGCCCACAGCCTTACCTCCAAAAAGAGGTCCCTTTGATCATAAAATTCCTCTACAAAAAGGGGTGAAGCCTGTCAATATTAGACCGTATAAATATTCATCTATGAAGAAAGATATTATAGAGAAGTTGGTTAATGACATGCTCCAGCAAGGTATTATCCAGTATAGCAACAGTCCATTCTCTTCTTCGGTAGTTATTGTGGGAAAAAGGGATGGTACATGAAAGTTATGTGTGGATTATAGAGAGCTCAATCAGTGCACCATTAAGGATAAATTCCCTATTCCTATCATTGATGATCTTTTGGATGAACTGGCAGGAGAAAGGATATTTTCTAAAGTAGATTTAAGGTCTGGTTATCAATAGATCAGGATGGCAGGTGATGATGTTCCAAAAACTACCATTAAGATACATATAGGACATTATGAGTTCCTAGTTATGCCCTTTGGCTTTACAAATGCCCCATCCATATTCCAATATTTGATGAACCATATTTTTAAGCAACACTTGAGATAGTTTGTATTAGTATTTTTTATGATATTTTAATTTACAACAGATCATTACAGGATCATCTTAGCCATTTAAGGTTAGTTTTTGACCTTATGATCCATCACCAACTGCTGGAAAAACAATCCAAGTATGTGTTTAGAGTATCTAAGGTTGAGTACCTAGGCCATTTTATTTCTTATGAAGGAGTTGCAACAGACCATAAGAAGATTCAAGCAGTTAAGTGCTGGCCTGTCCTTATTAACCTTAAGAAGTTGAGAGGTTTTTTGGATCTTGCTGGTTATTATAGAAAATTTATTAAGGGGTATGGTTGCATAAGCAGACCACTCACTAATTTGTTAAAGATGGATAATTCTTTATAGTCTGACAGTGCTACTCAAGCCTTTCATGAGTTGAAATCAGCATTGATATCTGCACTTGTTCTTGCTCTACCTAATTATTTCATTCCATTTGTTGTTGAAACAGATTCTAGTGGTAATTATAATTGTGTTTTACTTATGCAAAAAGATTATCCCATAGCTTTCCTTAGCAAAGGTTTATCTGTATGTCAAGCTGCTTTTTCTGTGTATGAAAAAGAACTATTAGCCTTAGTGTTTGTTGTGACCAAGTGGTCTTACTACTTACTTGTCCAACACTTCATTGTTCGACCTGACCAGAAGGCATTAAAGTACTTATTAGAGCAAAAATTACATACTGATTGTCAGATCAGGTGGTTGGCCAAGTTATTGCCTTTTGACTTTGAAATTCAGTATAAGAAGGGTAAGGAAAATTTGGTTGCTGATGCTTTATCTAGAGTTCAAGGTGAAGAACTCATGTCCATGATGGTTTCTTCAATCAAAGCTAATTTATGGGTTGATATTCAGGCTAGTTGGACTAAGGATCCTACATTGCAGGCTCTTATTCAATCTTTACAAATTCAACCTCACAAGCATTTCACTTGGCCTGGTGATCAGTTAAGGAAGAAAGGGAAATTAGTTATTGGTGATGATGCTACTCTTAGGAATAAGATCTTATCTCTGTGGTATTCTACACCTATTGGTGGGCATTCAGGTATTGATGTTACTACTAGGAAGGTTTTGTCTTATTTTTATTAAAAGGGTATTAGGAAAGACATAGCTATATTTGTGCACAAGTGTGTTGTATGCCAAAGGAATAAATATGATACTTCAACTTCCCCTGGATTACTCCAGCCATTGCCTATTCCTACCTTTCCTTGGGATGATATTTACATGGATTTCATTGAAGGTTTGCCTAAGTTCAAGGGTAAGTCTATTATTTGGGTTATAGTTGATAGATTGACCAAGGTTGGCCACTTCATTGCATTGTCTCATTGTTATAGTGCTCAGTCACTTGTCCCTATTTTCTTGGATAACATCTTTAAGTTGCATGGTTTTCCTACTACCATCACTAGTGACAGAGCCCCTATATTTATTAGTACCTTTAGAAAATCATTTTTGTTTGCTCAAGGAGTGACATTACAGGCTTCTACAGTTTTAAATAGGTGCCTCGAAACTTATCTTAGGTGTTTCTGTACAGATGCTCGTGCTGATTGGGTATTTTACTTATCATTGGTTGAATGGTGGTATAATTCTAGCCCTCACTCTGTGATTCACACTTCTCTCTTTGAGTTGTTGTGTGGTTATCCACCACCTCTGCACCTTTCTTATGTTTCTGGTGATTCTAAATTTGATGTTATTGCGGACATGCTGTTACTTCGACAATTCAAGTTGCAACTAGCTAAGTTTCACTTTCATAGAGCTCAACAAATAATGTGTTCTCAAGCCAACTCACACAGGTCCGATAAGCACTACAAGATTGGAGATTGGGTGTATGTCAAACTCCAACCTTACAGACAGTCTACTTTATCTGCTTTCCCTTATCACAAGTTCACTTCTAGGTATTTTGGTCCCTACCCGATTGTAGAATGGGTTGGGGATATGGCCTATAAACTTCTTCTTCCTCCTGAGGTGCAAATCCATCCAAATTTTCACATTTCTCAACTTAAATTCTGTCATGAACTTCCCTCCACTATAATTCACCCTCCTGTCATTGACTTATCCAATCCCCTTTGTCCTGAACCTGTGTGTATCTTGGATCGACGCATGGTCAAGCGTGGTGATAAAGCAGTAGCTCAGTGGCTTGTGCAATGGTCTGGTCTCGATCAATCTTATGCTACGTGGGGTTAGCTTCTATTGTGTAGACCAAGTTTCCTTCCATCACCCTTGAGGACAAGGGTGTTTCTCCACTGGATGGCTGAGTTGAACGATAACACACTTTTGGCATGATTACAAATTTGGCGGGAAAAGTAGTTATGGTTATTAGTGTGTGCATTTTTACTGTGTATTGCATTTTCTTTTCATTTCTTTTCTGTATAGTATTAATAGGAGTGAAACACATTTGTAAGGCATGAATTGAAGATTTATCTCAATAAACTTCTCATTTCTCTCTTGCTCCTTCTATCCTCCTCTTTGTTCTTCATTCTCTTTTCTTCTTTAAGTTCTACCTGTCAAATTCTCTCTTGATACCTCATTTTGGTATCAAAACCATATAAGTTAATTATTTTTTGGCCTTGTTAATGAGCGTCTTGCTGACGGATAAATTGATCGCCCTAAATTCTAATCAGATCAAACTCTTATTTTTAAGTGGCATGAATTTATTTTTTATACAGAATAATCTTCCGATCTACCCACTAAGGTCCAGGAAGATAAATGTCATCTCGGCATTCCCAATTACTCCAATCTCCACTACGCTTAAGAAGTTGTCCGACGATATAATGATATTATAGCATGTGATTCAATAGTGTAATTTTATACGCGTAGAAGACTTCGTATAAAAATAAAAAGATTCCAAAAGAAGTTGGACTTTGAGGTTAAGAGAGGGGTGAGGTCTATTCAAGTGGCCAACCATGCAAAACATCCACGGCCCTATAATAGTTTCTTTATCCCCATTCACTTCACATGCTTTTGTTCTCCCCATAAATACACCTCTTTCATTCTCATTCTTTCCGAACACAAACTATTCCCTTCTAATCAGGTGCCCCCTCTCTCATTTCTACTATTATTTCCCTTCAAAATTCTCTCCCAAAAAAAGAAAAGATGGCTCTAAAGAAAGCAAGTCAAACAGCAGCACTCAAACAAATCCTCAAAAAGTGTTCTAGCTTTGGGAAAAATGAGAATGGCCTGCCAAGTGATGTCCCAAAAGGACATTTTGTTGTATATGTGGGAGAAAATAGGAGCAGATACATAATTCCAATTTCTTGGCTAACACATCCTGAATTTCAAACTTTGCTTCAAAGGGCTGAAGAAGAATTTGGATTTAACCATGATATGGGAATTACTATTCCTTGTGATGAAGATGATTTCTGCTCTCTAATTTTAATGTTTAGATAGACAATCAAAACTAATTTGAGTTGTTCATCAAGTTGATTAGACCAGTTTTGACCAGATGCACTAAAGTCTTGCTAAGTACACGAGGTTCGAGAATGGGTGGATCTAGCAAGTCAAAGTGGATTGCTAAAAAATTAATTGTGAATACTAGAAAGGAACCCCCTTCGTTAAATTTTATTATATATTGGTTTCATGTACTTAGTTGTTTTCGTCAGTGGTGTTCAATTTGCACCCGTCGAAAATTCTTGTTTATGAGAATCAAATTCCGAAAATATTTCTTCATTTTATTAAATTTTTTCTTAGAAGTAATTTCCGTGGTAAAAATGCATAATAACACAAGAATTCAGAAAGGGTTAATATAGACACTTGATCATGGAAATTAAAAATGGAATTCCGTTTAAAATCTGAAGAAAAAAAAAATGACAAATGTCACAATGGAGAACCTCAGAATCCAAATTAAGGTAAAAGATTCATTCTCCAACTTCTATTAGGGATGAATTATTAGTTTTTTTGTTTGACCAACTGAATTAAAAAGATTACATAAATAAAAGAAAAACGGATGACCTGCTCAAAATTGACTCACCTTTTGTTTATTGAATGAGTGGATAATCGAGTGTTCAAATTAATTAATAACTAATTAATTAATAATCATGATGTATATTGCATACAATGACGAATAAATTATGAGCTTCTCTGCATTATTAGTTGGGCCAAGTGGACAAGTTCAGATCATGAGGTTAATCAATTCATCAACTATTCGTTTTTTTTTTTTAAAAAAAAAAAATTTATTTTTAACTTGTGAAGGTAATAGCGCTTCGCACGCTTCAGAATATCTCATGCTTTATAAAAGTTTTTATAAAAATATTTAAATTATTTTTAATACACAAATTTATTTATATATATATATATATATATATATTTACTATATATAATAAATGGGGATAAGCAGGCACATCTTCGATATGCCTGCTTATGCTGTCTGCTTCAGCTGCTTCGATCGTAATTTTATTATATTATCCCTAATTTATTAGTATAAGTCATTTGAGTATTAAAAAATTAATAATATTTAATAAAAAATAAAATAATAAATTAGCTATTGATGTTTTGTTCTACCTCCTTAAGCTGCTTCAATCGTAATTTTACTCTATCTCTCCTAATTAATTATATAAGTCATTTAAATATTAACAAATTAATAATATTTTAAAAAAAAAAGATAAATTGGATATAGCACGATAAATTAACTCATGAGATTTTAACTTAATTTGATTTCTTATATGAAACTCATTTAATTTTTTTTCACAAGTATTACTCTTAATAATAAAGGGGATAAGCCGGCAGCTGTTCGACATGTCTGCTTCAGCTACTTCAACTATAATTTTATTATTTTATTCTTAATTAATTATTACAAGTCATTTAAATATTAAAAAATTAATAATATTTAATAAAAAATAAAAATAAAATAATAAATTAAAAAAGTAAAATAAAAATAAAATAATAAATTTACTCTTAATGGTTTGTGCTGCCTTCTTCAACTATTTCAATCATAATTTTACTATATCACCCCTAATTAATTATTATAAGTCATTTAAGTATTAATAAATTAATAATACTTAATAAAAAAAATAAATTAGAGGTAAAATGATAATTAACGCTAGATATTTTAAATTAATTTGATGTCTTATATGAGACTCATTTAAATTTTATTCACAAGTATTTTTTATAATAATTTTATCTTATCACTTATAATTAATTGTTATAAGTTATTTAAGACATGTCTGCTTTGTTGTTTCAATCGTAATTTTATTATATCACCCTAATATAATAACATTTCATAAAAAAGATAAAATACACACAAAATGATATGTCGACATAAAATATTGATTTGACTATCAAAATTATATTAGTGCCACAGAAATTACGATGGAACAAAGGAAGACATAAAGTAACATATATTATTTAAAAATGAGAAGACACGTAAACTGGGACTGAGAGAGTATTAATATTTTATTAAAAGTTATGCTAAAAGCATTATAAATCACATATTTAATAATTTAAAAATATAAAAGATATAAAACATTTAATTGACACTTGAGCTTATATTAGTGTCACTTGAATTGAAATAGAAGAAAAAGTATTATAAATCACAATAATTAAAATTTTTAATTATTTTAATGATTGATTATCTAAATTATATTTGTGTCGCATAAATTAAGATAAAAAATAATATATACACGGGCCTTTAATGTCTATTTTTTTATATAAGTGGGGATAAGCAGGCACGTCTTCGGTATGCCTGCTTGTGCTGCCTGCTTCGATCGTAATTTTTATATTATCCCTAATTAATTAGTATAAGTTATTTAAGTATTAAAAAATTAATAATATTTAATAAAAAATAAAATAATAAATTAACTCTTGATGTTTTGTTCTACCTCCTTCAGCTGCTGCAATCGTAATTTTTTTATATCTCTCCTAATTAATTATTATAAGTCATTTAAGTATTAATAAATTAATAATATTTAAAAAAAATATATATATAAATTGGATATAGCACGATAAATTAGCTCTTGAAATTTTAAATTAATTTGATGTCTTATATGAAACCCATTTAATTTTTTTTCACAAGTATTTTTTATAATAATTTTATTTTATCACTTTTAATTAGTTGTTATAAGTTATTTAAGACATGTCTGTTTTATTGTTTCAATTGTGATTTTATTATATTACCCTAATTAATTTTTATGGTAATCTAGGCATTAAAAAATTAATAATATTTCATAAAAAAAAGAAGATAAAATACACACAAAATGATATGTCTAACATAAAATATTTGTTTGACTATCAAAATTTATATTAGTACCACAAAAATTAAAATGGGACAGAGAAAAACATAAAGTAACATGTATTATTTAAAAATGAGGAACGTAAACTGAGACTGAGAGAGTATTAATATCTTATTGAAAAATTCTGCTAAAAGCATTATAAATCACATATTTAAAATTAAAAATATAAAAGATATAAAATATTCGATTGACTCTTGAACTTATATCAATGTCACTTAAATTGAAACAGAAGAAAAAATATTATAAATCATAATAATTAAAAATTTAAATTATTTTAATGATTGATTATTTAAATTATATTTAAGTCACATAAATTAATACAAAAATTAATATATCAACGCGGACCCTTCGATGTCTAGTATATATATATATATATATATATATATATATTAACGTAAAACACACGTGCAAACGCACGTACCCTATACCAATTTTAAAAAAGACTATAATGAGATTTTTTTTTGAATTAATTTAATTTATCAATTTATCTAAGAGAGCGATCATATCTTTTTAGATTATTATTTTATCAATTTAATAAGTATCTTTCCCCATTAGATAATGCTTTGCAAGCATGTTTTCCATCTAAAGAAGTAGTTTAAAATTGGGAAAAACCTATTTTCTACTATTAGTTGCATCTCTATCATAAGCTTATATACATGCTTTAGAGATTGTCCTCATTTTCACCATAATTGATTTTATTTTAGTAATTCTATAGATTAGTATTATTTATAATTATACATTAATTATTATGTAATTCTCTTATATATCTTTTAAAGTACTTAAATTTTATTAATTAAGTATAATTTTAATCGTAAAACTTTTATGATATGGTTTGAATAATTATTTTTTATTTAAGTCTTTTTTTTTTAATTGTCAATCCAATTTTGCTGTTTTCCTTAAAAAAAAAGAAGAAAATGTATGGTAAATGTTTTGGGTTAAACGAGAGTCAAAGTTTAAAATATAATATCTAAACATTAACATTGTATTAATAATTTTATTTTTATTCATGTTTTCCTTTTTTAGATAATAGTTTCTTTCAAAATTTTTGAGACTATAGCATTTTTCGTTTCTTATTCTTTTTAGAATTTAAATTTTTTAAGGAACAAAGAATTGTATTGTTTGAGCATAAAAGGGAATTTATTAGAGTTTATGAAAAATAACTAAACACCATCGGCTAATTTATAAAAGAACTTATTGTTAGCCACATTTATCCTTTAGTACTCTTGAAGGTATATATATATATGATGTATCTCTATATCTCCTCCTCCTCTTTTTATGATTCATTTATTTTTTATTGTAATTCATTTTAAAAAAATAATAAGTAATTCACTTTTAATATGTGTATGAAGTAATAGATTGTCCAAGTTGTTTGAGTATGAAGTCAATTTTTTAGGACTATTTTCGAATGCATTTGATATCTTATACGTAATGAATTTTTTAGGGCTATTTTCGGATGCATTTGATGTTTGTTACGCAATAAAATTTTAATCTTCTTTTTACCATTTAAAAAAATAAATTTCATATTGGACAATATTATTATTTCATTAATTTTTTAATTTTTAGAACTTCAAGAAAGTCTTCATATTAATTCAAATAAATTAAAATATTAATTACCTCATATAAATTATGTTCGTATCTGAATGATGTCACGTATTTTTATAAATAATATTTGAACATTAGACAAACAAATACATGCAACTATCTTTTCTCATATTAAATACACGTGCAACGCACCTATTTCAAACTAGTATATATATATATATATATATGAGAGAGAGAGTTTTAGCCAATTCTATGTGGTATGACTTAGATGCCTTAGATGCCTCTAATGTCATTTATCCTTTTTATGTTTTTTTAGACTATTTTTTCTTATTTTGAGCTTGTAAATTATTTAAAATTAATAAAAATCATCCATTAATGTCTATATTATTAGAAATTATATATAATGTGTTTAATGTACAACATGATTATTATCTCATGCTATTAAACTCCTCCACTTCTTCACCTTATTATCACATGCTATTATGAAGAAAGAAGTATAACAACTTACGGAAAAATTATACATAAATAAAACATTAATTAACAGGGTGAGTGGGAGTTAAAAAAATCCTATTAAATTCTAAATAATTTGTCACTACTTCTTGCGTTGCAGAACTTTTGGGTTTTCTTCAGCCAAAAAATTGAAGGATAAATTTTATCTGTTATATTTAATTTTAACCTAACCTTTATTTTTTGAGAAATAATAAAGCATTGCTGCAACTTACCAGGTGTGTAAAGTTAAATTTTCTCTACTGCTTTCTTTCCTTCTTATCTTTCATATATCAGAAGTGTGTTCAGAACTCAAATTTTTCCTGCGATATTATTGTTACGCCGATGATTTCCACAACAAGAGAAAAAATCAGCCTGCGAATAAACAACGTCTGCACCACAATAAAATAAGTTCCTTTGATTCTATAAACTTCAATATTAGGCCACCAGTTTGTTGCACTTTTTAGAACACCTAATGATTTAATTGTTTTATTTTGTTTAATTACATTGCTGAAAATTAAAATTAAAACCTATCAATTATTTTATAATTATCCATATTTATTAGTCAATCTATATATAAAGGAAACATTGAGGGCAGCTGATGTTGCACCTCTCAATTGTCTCTATTTTTTTTTTCCTCATTTTTTTGGATTGTGAAAAATATTTTATTTTAAAAGCTATTCTTTGGAAATATTGAGATGACAAAAAATATGAAAGAAAGAGAAGAAGATTTTACATAAATTTTGACGCAAAAAGGGAATTTTACTATTTTTTGTGTGTGTGATGGGTGTGGGGCGACGAGAGTACTCTCTGTTATTCATTCCAATGTTCACTTTTTGAATTTAGTTTCTCTAACACTTAAAATAAAATCTCTGGACAAAGGAAGTAACAAGTATAAGTTTATTATGCATTAATCATTTATATTTATTACTTTTCTTATTTTACAACGTTATTATTTTTTTTATTCTTTCATTCTTCAATTAAGAGAAATATTTAAAGGAAACTAGGGAACGTAGCCGCGCTTCGCTCGTGCTTTTAAGTTTATGTGTTTGAATATTTCCTCAATTGCAATGCTATTAATATTATACCTTTCTGTAACTTGTACTTCAACGAACGTGGTAGAAAAGTTTATCAAAACGTGTAATCAATGGTATTAATATACAATATTGAATAAATACAAAAATAACAATGGTATCATGTAAGCTGAAAAATAACGGTACAAGTATGGATATCATCATATTGATTATAGTCAACGACATTAGCAGAAAAATTTATTCATCAACACATGTCTACTCGTCACAACAAACTAAAAATGATAACAGTTTGAAACAATTTTGTTAAGCTGGAGCAACAATAATTGCTCTATTTCTTAAATTTATTTGCACCTTCAACACTTAATTCTTCGTCATGTATGATTAGGTATCTTCTTTTTCTACTTCTAACACCATAAGTGACTTGTAGTTCTTCCTCGGTATCTTTCAAGTTATCTAATGAGATATCAACAAATACCTAATTAATTTATCTGCATATTTATTGAACATGTTAATTTTTAAAATGAGTTGAACTTCATAATTGAAAAAGTAAATGAAATTGTTGAAATAGAAATCCACAAACTTGAAGCAAAATATGTAAATAACTTGTATTTCAGTACTCCACTCAGAATCAAACAACTCCTTAATGTTCAACTGATTCAAAATCATCTCTTCCTTAATCGAAATGCTATTAATGTTAGAAATTTCTGTAACTTGTACTTTCATGGACATGGTGATAAATTACAGTATGCAAATAGTTTACTTTCAATCCAAAATCAACTATGAAAGAAAATAATATATCATTGTAAAATCTCGATTAAAAGGTATACAATCAAAGGAAATTATAGTATGCAAACAGTTTACTTCCAATCTACATATAGTACTATAATTAGAGAATGAAATGACACAAATAAATTAGCAATATAATTATTTATAAATTAATACACATTAAAGGATTTTGCAGTTACAATGAGAAATATGAAAAAAAAAAATTAATGAGGGTCAACAATAAATTAGCAATACAATAATTTAGTGAGTAATAATACAATTAAAGATACTGAGAGTTATAAATGTGGAAGATGAAGGAACGAGTTTGAACTCTTTTCAATTTTGATGACCTGAATTACTCACCATGTAAAATCACATCTATATCATTGAAGTTAAGAATTTAGTTGTCCAGTTAAGCACGAAGTTGCTAAAGCTTATCATACAAATGAAGGATAAATAACACTACTATTTATGTAGACTTATAGGGTATAGAATATTATGATATCCCCTTTAATTTCAGGTACTTTAGTATACTTTTACATATTATAATTGAATGTATAATACTCTTATCTGCGTTGCAGTATTACACAGGCACATCTTGTTGACAAACCAAAACACCCTCTAGCATGTTAGACAATACAATTTCTTTCCTCTTCATTAGTCCTATAAGCTACTCTCAATTATCAAAACCGAAATATAGCCACATACCACGAATATATGCACGTAGCTATACATGATATGCTCATATTTCAAATGCATTTAAAGCCACCTTTATGTCTTTTTCTCTTTTAGAGGTAACTAAATTTCTTATTAAAAGTTCTTAAGGTTTTAATCAAGTGAAGACATTTGGAGGAATTCAAGAAAGAAAAAAGGTTAAAAAATATAGACAAAGAATAAATTGGGAGAAGAATTTTTTCCAGGATAGGAGCTTTGTGTCGATCTTGTGGTTGGCTACACACCTACTTGTTCTCTGGCCAGTGTTGTGAACTTAAATTTAATTGCATTAGCCAGTCAACTCTTTGTTGTAGAATAAGTTTCATCATTGGTCTTGCGTTCCGAATCTCATATCCTAAAATATTTTTTAGTCTTTCACGCAATGAAACTGATAGAATAAACTCTTACAAAATTCTCCATTTACAAAATTATACCCAGTTTGCATTTATGCTAAATAACTAGCCATAGAGGGGTCTTTTGGTAGTGTGTATAATAATAGTGTTGAATAAAGTGTAATAGTAGTGTTGGGATTAATAATATTTAATTAGTTATATTGAAATTAGTTATGTTGGGTTATTTGTTATCTATTATTCAGTTTGGTGTATTAAGAGTAGTTTTGTCTTTAACGATGCCTAGTCATGTACTTATGACCCTTGTATTACTAATATCATAGTTCTCTATGTATTAGTTATACATAAAGTAATATTGAATTAGATGTATAACTAATACATATCTTATAACACTTAAGCTGAAAGTTCTACCAAACAAAGAACTAAACAATACCATGTCTTTTACATGTTTTATTTAGTCTACATCCCTACTGAACGACCCAGAATGTTAGCAATATTCAACTTTAAATCCTGCATTGGTGCTTCTTTTCCTCTTCTGGTCATCAGGTAAAAGTATGTCAATCATAACATTTCTCCAAACAACATTCTGCAAACCTTCGTGTAGTCGATATACATAAATCCCGATTATGGCCTTTTGTCCTTTATAGTTTATGAGGCCCTATTGCAAAAGAAATAGTTTGTTGATAGTTTAATTTAGTTTAATTTGCTCTAGCCTAAAAGCCTTAAGATTATGGTATTAAGTTCTGTAGTGACAACTTTTCTCAATAAAAGTTGTTGTTAGTTGGGAGAAAAATAATAAACTAAGACAGCCTTGTACTGTAAGTTAGCATATTGCAAGTTTCTGGAACAAGCTATATGTCTGAGTTATGGAGAATTTCTGACAATCTAATACGATGTGCAACTAATCCATCATGATAGCTAGACTATATTGACTCAAACTTCTATCTTTATCCTAATTTATATTAACTAAAGGAGCTTTATGAGGAAAATAAAAATGTTTCCTGAAGGATAGTCTATTCAAAAAGGAAGCATGCATGATGCACTGTCTTTGTTCTCACAACTGTTGTTTTCTAAGAGTATCTTCTACGTCAAAAATAAAAGAGGAGAAATGGTTTTACAACCATTTCTTTTGATTTTATAAAACGAAAAAAATTTAGTTGCAAATCAAACAGGCCCTAGTTTAAAGAATGGACAATTGGACATGGGTAATTTTGTAGGATAGAGTCATACCTTTTGAAGCATCTGAAAATTGTTGAACAAAACTCGTTAAATCTGGGCCATCAACTTTACCTGGGGGAGACGAACAAGGTAAAGAGAATAAATGTCATGAAGTTCAAGTAAATCGTAGAGATTATTGTGCCGGCAATAGAGATAATAGACAATGGAAACAATTTCAGGATCACAATAATACCAAGATAGGAATTCGTCTTTGTTGCCACAACAGAGTAAAGATTTGATTTCTGGCGAAGTATGTTGATAAATGAGAATTAAAAGATATAAAATGCAACATGAAACAAGAATCTACAAAAGAAGATGAGAGAGCAACACATTTATTCGAACTTATAATATTAAAGAAGACGTAAAGTGTTGTGATGATTAGAGACAACAGACAAGTATGTCTTCAATAATCAAACAATCTTCATATCAAGCAAAAGAAAAACAGTCACCTAAGGCTCAAGTTTAATGTTGTATGCAATTAGCGAATGAAGCCCCGTTAAGCCTACTGATATGACAAAAACTTACAGTTTCATCATCTCGAGCTATTCTCTTGTTTCTTCGCGAGCTACCATTAAATCCCTACAATGAAGAAGAGATCGGGTGAGCTCAGCATACATCTCTTGGCACGAATATAACTTATTCCTCATAAATAGGGTAGACTGTAGGAAGTGACATCAACTAAATGGAGATCAAAAGTTAAATGCAAGTTCAATGGGGTGTTGGGTAAGGAGAAGAGAAATATACCTGGAGAAGATCCAATAAACTGAACTATTGATTTTCAATCTGAAGAAGTTGTTTGCAGATGAAACAGAAATTCTCGTATTCTCTATGACTCAAGGGTGCATCCTCATTGCTATTTTCATCAGGTACATCCATGTTGTCATTGTAGTCCTCAAAAAGTGGAATAACCCAAGAACGAAGCTGTGAATTACCATATATGTGGAACTTTTTATCAGGTGGTCTATCGAATAGAGGCGACGACTTTACTTCTCAGCTTGAACTACTACAACTAAATGTATCTATTGAATCTTGAACTCTAAGATTTTGACACTTCTGTTCTTCACAAGCTACCTCCAATGAAGAAGCTTGTGAAACAGTGCGCTTTGCTTTTGCATCAGGGATTTTCTAAAATCCAGCTTACAGGAGCTTGTAACATTTAATTTTGTATGGAGGAACCTAATAGAACCATTTTTCTAGGAGGTGATCGAGGAAGAACTACTGGATGCAAGTGATTTGGTTGAGCGGATCGCTTTGTTTAGATGGGAAACCGCTTTGTGTAACTTAAAGTAACTAATTTCCACCATACCCGAAAACTCCCTTAAATTCATTATTCTATTAAGTGGAAACCTTACCATTACAGTACTGAACCTCCAAAAGAGTTGGCAACGATTTGCTCTGAGAATCTTGAAATTCTGAAATAAATAAATAAGAAACTTAAACTCAAGATACAACATATTAGAGAGACAAATTTGACCATATAACTTCTAATTCTTTCACAAGTAGATACAACCTTGAACTTCCCCTCAAGAAATACATACAGAAAATTCATAAGCAATATAGAGGTTTGGGTGGTTAAAGAAAACAGTAATTGATTTTGCACCAGAAATGATGTATATATAGGTGTAAACGTAGATATATTCTCATCCTGAACCAATATCTATTAAACACTTAAGAAGAGGCTGTAATAACTTGCCCTATAACAAAGCTCACTTCATGACTCATACTACTGATCTTATGAGTTGTGTGAGAAATAAATGTTGATCTAGGTGCAATAAAATGAGTCATTCTGCAATAATGTAACACAAACCTTCATTAGACGAAGATGATCCATATATGATTAAGAAAATTTACATAATTGATCAGCAGTTGAACCACTCCATTTTCATAAAGGATTAACAGATTAAGTGGAAACCAAATGAAACAAAAAAGAGTGAAATCGTACCTTGTATGTCACAACCCGAACCGGGGCCCTGTCCATGACTAGTATCCCAAACCATGAAGGCCCGAAACACCCCTATCTGTCTGGTAATGATGCACATAATTCAAATGATAAAGAGATGTGAAAGATAATAACATTACAGAAAACATGGTCAAGAGTCATATGAAAGCAATAATAGGGAATAATGTCCCAAACTCTCAAATCAACACCTCTATAACGTCTGCGAAATCTCTACTACATAGCTGAAACAAATGTTTATCTGAAAACTGGGACAAGGCCCCCAGTAGACCCAAAACTAATAAGTGATAAATGACACTGCCAAATAATTAGGCCTTCCGAAATATAGAAGGCTCACCAAGTGACTCTGAAAATCTGTTTGAGGAATCTACTGATTTTCTGGACCCCTAGACTGCGTCTCTGAACGTGGGAGGAAGGGGGTCAATACAAAAGTACTGGTACATAGAGATATCAAAACAAAACATAATATTCTTACAAAATATAGTTGAGAGCCATTATAAAGCAGTTTCATATCAAGTCATTTGAAAACACATGGGCATAATGTAATTGTTTTCAACAACAATGTAATGCAGCTGAGCTAGGTGGAATACCCTACATATAACATTTACACCAACTGTCAAACCTCGATTCCTGCCGAGATTAGAGTATACGTGAGGGGAAGACGCACAAGATCACACAGTAGGGTGTCTCGACCCAATGGTAGTGCATAAGATCACAAAGCAGGGCTCCTAACCATAGTTCCAATTTGGGAATGACATAAAGTCAGGTACGCAAGATCACAAAGCAGGGTACCAAATTCCCATGTCGGCAAACACTGTTTCCAACGATGAGCCCTTACACTTAAATGCCTTCTTAGGGCATCCACCTATCTCATGTAAAATCAATGTATTCAAATTTCATGTGATTCAATCACATATATTATTTGTAGGGTATCGTCATACCCGACTTGCAAGTCATCAATATCACATCAACATATGCATAATCATGTAAAAATCAAGGTGTTTTCATCATTTACAAGTAGTGGATAATAATTATTTCAAATTCATGCTCTCTTTTGTTGGTCACAATATAATATGGGGTATCAAAATAGTATCATGGGAATTTGAAAGCAATTTATCATTCATATTTATCAAACTTCCATGGAAAATCTCAAATCACATATGCATGATTTCAACCATTGAAGTATATAGGCAAACAATCCCCATGACCTGAAAAAATAACTTAGAAATCATAATAAAAGCAAGTTATTAGTATTTTATTGAAAACCCCCATTTAAAAGCATGTATGCTCATAAAACTACACCCATGAGATTTTTGGATAACCACGTACCTCTATATGCGAATATGATTGGTGCTTCTTGAAGACTACGTTGTGGAGATTCCAAATCTTCAATTTGTTTTGAAAACCCATGGTTGAATCTTGAACTACTTGGGTTTTTATTTTGAAACCCTAGAGAGAGGTTTTGAACAATTTTGATAAATGAAGGTGTATTTTAGGGTCATTGGGAACTGAATTTTGTGTTTAGGGCTAAGGGTGGAAAAGGACCATTTTACCCCAAAAATGGAGTGTTTAAGTTACTTGAAACCTTTACATAGGCACCGCCTATGCTATCACCTATGTTTACACAAGCGCCGCCTACTACTTTGAAAGGTCATAACTTCTTGCTCGGGTGCCAGATTTTAGCAAAATTGGTATCGTTGGAAAGCTAACTCAAAGACCTATCATTTGACACATAGTAGACTCTCTAATTCGACATATATAGAGAGTTATGGTCGATGGAATATGACATAAATTACAACGTCTACTAAAATTTAATCGATCGAAATAGTTTCAACTCGTCCTTAAGTTGAAGGACCTCTATGATTGAAATAGTTTCAACTCCCCCTTGGGATCATTCGTCCTCGAATAATGGGTAGGAATATATTGAAGCTTAGAGGTATGGAATAGCGCGGAGACAACATGTCCTCTAATAAAGAATACACTAATCTGAAACATGACCATATGGCTGGAACTACTGATGTTCTGAATTCTTATTCCGGACATGCATATCTGATGCATGGAATACACTACTGAAGCTACTCATAAGCTAAATTCTCATAATGAACATACATACCTGATGTATGGATTTGTTACTGAGTTTTTCTCATGAACGCAGAACTGAATACACTGATAAGCTAAACTTTTTCTATTGGACATACATTTCTAATACATGCATATCTGACTAAACTGACGTATGAACGTATGACTGAATACGCAATGATAACTGGTGCGGAGCTTGTAATAAGAATCTATGCATGCAACTGAATGGGGTATCTTACCCTTGGGACCCTATGTCCATCTATGAATGCTCACTTCACTAAGATACTCGAAAAACTAAGGTGATGCACATGGCACCTATGAATTGAATCATAACTGAACATCTGGAATCTGAATTTAATGCATGATGCATGAACTGGGCTATACTCGTAACTGTTGGTTTACTCTATCTTGGAATAGTAGCATGTCTGAGATTTCGAGTAGCATGAATAAGTGCAAATACGAGAAAACAAGTCATGCGAATCTGACTGCTAAACTGACTTATTGGCCATACAAACTGAATTATACTACATCCTCATACTTAACTGGAGTATCTCTTTAGCACAATTCTCTAAAGAAATTCTAGCGGTAATAGGGAGCCATGAATCTTGGGTATGGATTACACAAGAAATCCAACTGAGGAAATCACAAAATTGACAATACTCTGCAGTGTGGAATATAGACATATAACTCCTAAATTAGGATAGAATTTTCAGACCTTTGGCAATACAACTTCTTACTTTCAGGCTTAGAGCACTTTCCGAATATCCCTTAACTATACTATTCCCTGTAAATATCATATTCATTCAACTCAGCTTAAAATTCTCATATGAGCATTGACAAATCTTTATACTAATGTCGAAAATAACTTAATCCCTTCGCCGTGATCAAGCCTAACTCTAAGTCACAAAAAAAATACAACATGCCAGACCACGCTATTATTCTAAACTATATGATGCCACCTTCTATATCTCCTTTAAAGATCACATCCTAAGTATAACATGCCTTACCACTTCAATGACTACTCTGACATCTTAATATGAAGTTGATAATGCATATTGCGACCTTCCACTACAATCCCAAAATGTCATTCAAGCCTAATTTATAACCACATGTTAACTTCAAGGCAACAACCCATAAATACATACTTCACATAGTTTCTAAACTATTATCAATATAACTCCCACGCACTACCCTAAGACATACGCACACAAACTTTTCCACTAACTATCACATGTATAAAAAACTTGACCCCGAATCTTACTTCATACTTATGGCCTTCTCTAAACAAGCATACTATGATCTTCCATCAACAAGAACATTTACATCATCACCACTATCATTGCATAGGGAGGGTCCCTAAAAGGTTAAAACATAAGACCCTGAAGCATGAAAAGATTTTTATACGGGGCTGAGCACACTATAAAGAGTGAGTACATGCGTCATGAGTTGCATGACCTCAACTAGAGTTCATAACATAAGGAATGTGATTCCGACTACTTGAATGAACTAGAACTCATTATCCTGGAACTGGAAGAGTACGTGACTCTCTATCATATACCGGAATCATGAACTATGATCACGAAACTGAATCATAAGGCATGAGTAAGCATCTGAATAACTAAAAAAAATACTGAGGTAGGAATGGGTTGAGATCCACCCTTACTTTCTGATGTTCTAAATCATACTGCATCACTACTAGAATCTGAGAGCCTTACTTGGTCATTCATTCTATCATCTCCCCCTCAGCTTCAAGTCATTATCTAGAGTTTGGGAGATCCTTTACCAGATTCTAACTGAACTACACTTACTGCACTCTAGGGTCTGAAAAAAAAAATTACAATGCATGCATATCATGGAACTTAACCCAAATAACTACCTTCTGGGATACATTAGTTTGCACACTTATTTCTATCTTCAACCTTCAAAACTCAAACTTAGATTCTAACACTTAACATGGATATCCCCAAGCCTTTGATGAACCAAACCACTTTCGACATAGCATACTAATACCGCGACTCACAACTTACGCCTCATTACTATGTGAATCAAGATCATATAAAAGGCTCAACAATATCAATCAAAACTCTTTAACCTAACTATTTAGAACCCATATAACATCTACTAGTCTTTCCCCATCTAACAACTCAACGGTACTACTAGCCACACGCAATATGTAATAGCCTTAGAAAGAATGCCGCAACCTCATATCACCTTAGGCATATTTCTACATCACACATACAATATCATACATCACTACGAATCAAATAAACTTAATCTATTGCATGCACCGTTCAAGCCTATTAGATCACTTCTATACAACTAGTATTCATTAACCAAGAAATCTTCACATCCACCTTCATGGACATCAACTATTCAAACTTAATATCTAGTGCTATGCATGATTTACAACCCAACCTTACACAAAATTTTCACTTGGAAACTATAAATAAACATCACGAAACACTAGTGCACTAGAACTTCATAACCACAATAATCGATCATGACCTAACGATTTTCCTTATCATAATCCATTAGCATGTACTATTTTAGCACCTCAAGCCTACTAATTTAATTCCACAAAACATGCATCATCAAACTTTTGCCACTATTTACCACCACACCATTTAAATTCAAGCCTATAGTTTAGTATCAATCATTTACCACCAATGAAGAATGTAACATAATATAAATATACTAATCTATCAAATTGGGACATTCTACCCAAATATCTCAAAAATCTACTACATACCTTCTCACAAGTAGCACGAGTTTACAACTACCAATGAAAAGAGGGTTAAGGGGGTTAAAGCCTCATAATAGACATGGTCAACCTTATCCTTATATTATAACCCTGTACAATCGTATCTACTTATACTGCTTTCTCACATCATAATTACTTACCCAAGCAAACATTTACACTACCTTCAAAGTCCACAACAACCTTGAGTTTATACTTATAACCTACTGGCTAATCTGGCCATTTTCATACTTCAAGCAAGGACAATTCACCTTGCCTAATAACTCCTTCTCTATCTTCTACTAATAAACTAAAACACAAGGATGAATCATCTCTTTATCGGTCCAATCTCATGCAACCATATTCAGTTATACATACATTAAACCTACACATAAACAACAAGTTGGACAACAAGTTGCTAGTGAATCGAAATAGGCCTCACACGGCTTCACTAGACTTTGATTTTATTTTTTGAAGAAGAAAATGGGATGAATGACAAGTCAAATATGCTAGTGAATCAAAAGAGCCCCACACGGCTTTACTAGACTTTATTTTTCAACAACACTTTGATGACAATATTTCATGAGATAGAGATTAATACGCAATATTCAATGAACTAAGAATACATATCTTACTCTGTAGAAACAAAATCGGAGCCAAACACTTCCTACATGGACTACCATATTGTCCACACATGCTGCTAGCTACCAAATTAGTTTATCACTATAAAGGGGTAAATCATTCTCACTCTGACTTCTAACTTTGTGACTTCACATCACCAACTTCTTGGTCTAATTTTATTACCAATAGGTCATAACAACAACACTTTAACACACACTACTATTCAGGTGGAAATACAATTCCAACATTCTGCTATACCTTATTACCTTTAAAGCGTGACACTGGCAAAATAAGTTCTGAAAAGAACTGAATACACTTAATACTACAGGCTGAAAAGTATGATTTCATCAAAATCAAGGTTCACACTAGAACCAACACACTCTGAAGCACTAACGGACTCTTCTCAAGTCCTTGCAAAAATCTTATATGATTCGATCAGAACAAACTATACCATTTAGACTCTAAAATTCTATACTTAAATCTGCCCAATGATGAGACATGTCTGAAAATGTTTGAGTAAGGAAAGAATTGGGATGATTGTTACTTTCGTATGGGCAATACTATAGCACGGATTTGAGTATGAAAGAGGAACATTCTGACTCTATTGCACGAACTAGAACATGAAGAAAGAGAGACATTCCTAAACGCCTAGTAGCCTCCTGCTCATAAGTGTGGCGCACTACACACCCATAAACAAGACTCTACCCGACACAATTTTACAGATACCCTGAGACCATGAACCGTGCTTTGAAACCAAGTTTGTCACGACCTGAACCGGGGCCCTGGCCGTGACGAGTATCCCGAACAATGAAGGCCTGAAACACCCCTATCTGTCTGGTAATCATGTACATAATAAAAATGATAAAGAGATGCGAAAGACAATAACATTACGAAAAACATGGTCAAGAGTCATATGAAAGCAATAATAGGGAATAATGTCCAAAAATCTCAAATCAACACCTCTATAACGTCTGTGAAATCTCTACTACATGACTGAAATAAATGTCTATCTGAAAACTGGGATAAGGCCCCCAGTAGACCCAAAACTAATAAGTGATAAATGACACTGCCAGATAATTAGGCCTTCTGAAATATAGGTCTCACCAAGTGACTCTGCAAATTTGTCTGAGGAATCTACTGATTTTCTAGACCCCTAGACTGCACCTCCGAACCTACGAGGAAGGGGGTCAATACAAAAGTACTGGTAAGCAGAGATATCAAAATAAAACATAATATTTTTACAAAATATAGTTGAGAGCCATTATAAAGAAGTTTCATATCAAGCCATTTGAAAACACATGGGCATAATGTAATTATTTTCAACAACAATGTAATGCAGCTAAGCTAGGTGGAATACCCTACATATAAAATTTACACCAACTGTCAAACCTCGGTTATCGCCGAGATGAGAGTATACGTGAGGGGAAGACACACAAGATCACACAGTAGGGTGTCACGACCCAATGGTAGTGCACAAGATCACAAAGCAGGGCTTCTAACCATAGTCCCAATTTGGGAATGACATAAAGTCAGGTACACAAAATCACAAAGTAGGGTACCAAATTCCCATGTCGACAAACACGGTTTCCAGCGATGAGCCCTTACATTCAAATGCCTTCTTTGGGTATCCACCTATCTCATGTAAAATCAATGCATTCAAATTTCATCTGATTCAATCATATATATTATTTTTAGGGTATCATCATACCCGACTTGCAAGTCATCAATATCACATCAACATATGCATAATCATGTAAAAATCAAGGTGTTTTCATCATTTACAAGTAGACGACAATAATTATTTCAAATTCATGCTCTCTTTTGTTGGTCACAATATAATATGGGGTATCAAAACATTATCATGGGAATTTGAAAGCAATTTATCATTCATATTTATCAAACTTCCATGGAAAATGTCAAATCACATATGCATGGTTTCAACCATTGAAGTATATAGGCAAACAATCTCCATGACCTAAAAAATAACTTAGAAATCATAATAAAAGCAAGTTATTAGTATTTTATTGAAAACCCCCATTTAAAAGCATGTATGTTCATAAAACTACACCCATAAGATTTTTGGATAACCCTACATACCTCTATATGAGAATATGATAGGTGCTTCTTGAAGCCTACGTTGCGGAGATTCCAAATCTTCAATTTGTTTTGAAAACCCATGGTTGAATCTTGAACTACTTGGGTTTTTATTTTGAAAACCTAGAGAGAGTTATTGAACAATTTTGATGAATGAAGGTGTATTTTGGGGTCTTTGGGAACTGAATTTCGTGTTTAGGGCTAAGTAAGGGTGGAAAAGGACCATTTTACCCCAAAAAACGGAGGGTTTAAGTCACTTGAAACCTTTACATAGGAGCTGCCTATGCTATCGCCTATGTTTACATAGGCGCCGCCTATGATATAGCCTCTATTTACATAGGCGCCGCCTATGCTATCACCTATGTTTTCATAGGCGCCACCTACTACTTTGAAAGACCATAACTTCTCGCTCGGGTGCTAGATTTTAGCAAAATTGGTATCGTTGGAAAGCTAACTCAAAGACCTATCATTTGACACATAGTAGGATCTATAATTTGACATATACAGGGAGTTATGGTTGATGTAAGATGACACAAATTACAACATCCACTAAAACTTAATCGATCAAAATAATTTCAACTTGTCCTTGAGTTGAAGGACCTCTATGGTCTAAATTTAAGCTTGAATGGACTCACATACTATGAAAATAATTAACATGCCATATTGGCATAGGATTTATGGCTTCGGGATTATCAATGCATCGGAATCATGGTCTATATTGTAGCCCAAAATGTGGGGTGTTACATTGTAATCCTGCATTGAAAGAGAAGAAAGCAGAATTAATGAGAGGTCCATAAACTAAATTGCTTATCAATAATTTATTTAAGGTAGAAACTATATCCCTATTTAGTAATAACCTCTATCAAAATCCCTAATGTAGTTTAACGCAGACCTTCATTAGACAAAGATGATCCATTTACTAATCAAGAAAATTAACATAATTGAGCAGCAATTGAACCACTCCATTTTCATAAAGGATTAACTGATTACATAGAAACCATAAACTGCATTCAAGCAAAAACTAAAAGAAACCATAATTCATCCAGTTTGAACAGAGCATACCGAACAAAGTTTCACAAGGATACAACCAACACTCCATATATCACAAGTGTAGGCCCATCCAAGACCTGAAAAAACAGATAAAGTAACTCTGATGATTCAAGGAAGCAGGGCAACAAAGAACCCTGATGTTTCAACTCCTTACCTAGAATAACTTTAGGTTCATGGTAATGACGAGTTGACACAACATATGTCTGATTCAGATGGTCATATATTATGCTACCAAAATCTATTACCTTTATAGCACTTAATTTTGGGATTCTCTTATAGTATGAACCATCTTTTGGTGACCTTGAAGAAACCTGTATAAGACAATTGACAAACATAAGTTTAGATAACAGTATCAAGGACAAAATACTAAGGTTACAAAAGGTTACACCTCATACATATTAAGGAACTAGAGCATACCTTGTAGTCGGGAACCTTAATATATTTAGGGAAGGTGAGAAGTATGTTCTCAGGCTTCAAGTTGGTATGGATAAGACACAAATCATGCATAACTACAAGACAAGAAGAATCATAATCAATTGCATGACGGAACAGTTGAAAAAATAATTGGAATGTATGCTTGATGATACAAAAGTACTAATAAATAATGCATGCTTCGATCATGAGGTGCATCACTATGTCAACACTAAAGCCTATCTTTTATGTATATCTATATATGCATGATTAAAGAAACGAAATGTGCACAAAGCTTTTTTTTTACGCATATGCTACACAATCCAACAGTTGTCTTCCAATCTCACGGACAAGATCAATGGGAATTGAATGGTAATTGTTTTTCCGAAGAAAATCGTATAAGCTTGGTCCAAGCTTCTCAAAGACCTATTAACACCATTTAAGTTTATCCAAAATTTTAATCCCTATAAGATTTGTTAGGTGGGAAAATTAATCAGTTCAAATCAATCATATACTTACAATACAAATATAATTACGATAGTCAAACCAGTTTCGTATTTGTACGCAACTGCAAGGAACAAACCAGTCAACCACTTGACACATAACAAAAATCCCATGAATAAGGTACACGGGTTAGGATAACAGTAGATTTAACAGGCCATTACTCACTGATTGCCACTATTATCGTGTTTACCAAGCTTTTGAATTATTTCAACATCAATCATTGTAGCATCACGATACTTCTTCATGCCCCGAATAATTTTAATAGCCACCAGTGAATTCCAACCAAGAGAAGCATAAATATGAACATAATTCTTCACATTCCTCAATTGAAATCTGAGTAAAAATTATCACAATTCTTTTTACCTTTTCATCTAAATTTCTCTCCTAGTAAAATCTTCCACCGTCAATTAACATGGCTGAATTTACAACTGAAAAATAGGAAAAGTAGAGAGATATGGGCAGGGGTTGTAATAGTAAATATAATTAATGAATTTATGTAATAGTAAATATAATTAATGAATTTATTAAGAAAATTATAAGAAAGAAATTAAAATGAGGAAAAAGCTCAAAAAAAAATAGGAAAAAAGATAAATTACAATCCTGGCTTTAGAGGCATGCCATATCAGCATGCCTCTAATCCTCTTTTATATATATATATATATAGATTGTATTTTAACTTAGCGTACATTACGGAACATCATATGTATAGCTAAACAAGTATATTTGGTAAAGTATAATGTAATAATAAAAAGGGAAAAGACATCATTTCCACCCTATACTATACAAGAAAAGTCTAAGCCACACCTAAATTATATAAGTGACCTATTACACACCTTAACTATATAAAAGTGATATTATTACCTTCCCATGACCCCCATTCTAAGGCGCGTGTGTTACACTTATTTTAGACGCGTCCAGCTTATTAAATAACAAACGTAAACGGCTAAAAATATTAAGGGAAAAGACACCGTTTCCACCCCAAACTATAGTCGAAAAGTCGAATCCACACCTAAACTATATAAGTGACCAATTACACACCTTAACTATAAAAAAGTGATACGTTTTACTGACGTGGTGCTGACATGGCAGAGCGTGTAAAATACTACACCACATGCAAGTGGTGGTAGCCTGACAGGGTATAAATAGTTTCACTTTTTTATAGTTTAGGTGTGTAATAGGTCACTAGTATAGTTTAGGTGTGTCTTCGACTTTTCGGGTATAGTTTGGGGAGGAAATGACGCCTTTTCCCTAATAAAAATTAAAGGAGAAATATATTTCTATTTTCTTTTAAAAAAATTGATGTGAAAAATAATTAGTGTATTATTTTTATCAGGGCAATGTGTTTACCTAAATTTATTATTTGAGACACGTAGTATAAGTGTGTGTATATATATATATATATATATATATATATATATATATTAAATTGTAATACATATAAATGTAAAACTCATTTAAGATATCAAGAAATATTAAATTTTAATGTATAATCTAGAAATATTAGATTTGGATCCACAATGTAATTGTACAATGAGTGCAATCTTACAAATTCTAAAAGTTGAATCTGTCCAATATAAATTATTTGTTCGCCTCTAATTGTTATGATATTTTATGTTATCACCAAAGGATGTAGTGCAGTGGATGGTGTTGCTATTTCCTTAATTATAGATCACGAGTTTAACTTCTGGTTATGAAAAAATCTTTGGTAGGGAGTGTTTTTCTCGAATGGACCCTACTGCGTGCAAATTTGAATTAATCGAATTTCAATACGGATATTAAAAATCGGATGAAACATTAAAAAAATACTTTATGTTATTCATAAAATTATGTTATGATTTTAATTTTTCTATATTTTTGAAATATAAGTTCTATTTAATACTCTTGAATTGAATTTATCATATTCTAATTTATTTATTTTTAAGTAAAGTTGAAGATATTTTAGTTGTTGCAATTTGCATCTATTTATTTTATTTTAATGTTAAATAATTTTTTTAAAAATAATATATCATAATTTATTTATGTGATTTTTTTGGTAACCGCGCAAAGTGCGGGTCTATTTACTAGTATATATAGTAAAAATAAAAACAAGAACCAACTATATAACACAATAATGGTAAGAGAAAATAAATTAGGGACATGATAAGAAAAAAAATTGAAGACTGAAAACATAGTTTGGCATTACCCATTAGTATTGATACTTATAATAGAAGATTCAATGTTAATTACTGAGAATATAGAAAGATGTGGAAGGTGAAATAGTTGTAACTCACATGAAATCATAATGTTAATTGAAATTGAATAAATAAGTTAAATTATGTTTATTTCTAGAAAATTTAAGAAGTGTATTTTGTGAATTGGCTTTTGAATTTTTTAATGTACAATATACTAATTTTAAAATGAGAAAACGAAAGTCATAGAAGATACTAGGGGCTTTGAGCTGTAGGTGACAAAAGAGTTTGAAAATGAGCTGTAGGTGACTCAAGTCTTAATAATTGAGTAGAGGTGATAATTACTTTATTATGCATTAAGAAAGTTGAAAAAGTTTCAAAATAACTCACAAGTTTTTAAATTTACACTTTGATTCAAATGTTAGTTGATATAACGGAAAATGGAGGGAAAAAAGACACTTTTCTCTCTCTTCTCATCCGTTGTTGTTTTCTCTCTATTTGCGATTTTTGTTGTTCATTACTGCTGCTACTGCTGCTGTTTTATTCATCATCTTTTACTTCATTATCATCATCTTATACTTCATTATCCTCTTCATATTTTTCTTATTGACCATTATTGTTATTGTTATTACCGCAACTACTGCTTTTTGACCAATTTCTTAGGTCAAATTTTATTTCGTACATCACTTTAAAATTTGACATTTACTTGATAGGATACTTTGGTAAGTCAAATTATGCTTTTTAGTTGAATTTGTTATCTGGGTAATTGCTAGTGTACTATTTTTTCAACACTAGCTAGCACGCGAACATGAATGCAATATAAGAGTCATTTATTTAAACAGATCCATCATCTGTTGCCAGATAAATTTTTTGTTACAACAGAAGACTCATATGTTAGATTCATGTTTATGGTTCTATAGTGCCTGTAACATGAATCGAACAGATGGGTATTCTGTTGCGACAGATTATTAATCTGTTCCAACAGACGCATATATATTGGATTCATGTTTATGGTTCTATAATGCTCATAACATGAATCGAACAGATGGGCATTCTGTTACGATGAATTAGTAATTTATTCCAACAGACAATTAATCTGTTGCACCAGATTAGTAATATGTTCCAGCGAACAATTAATCTGTTGCACCAGATTAGTAATCTGTTCCAACATATAATTAATCTGTTGCAATATAATATTTATCTGTTGCAACAAATTATAATTTTGTTACAACAGATGAATAATCTTTTTCGAATAACACAATACAACTTCTTTCACAAACCCAACAGATAACCCGTATGCTGATCACCTACTATTGATACTGGATTCAAATTATTTCTTAATCGTAGACATGTTTGTTCAGAAGAAGAAATAGATAGAATGAAAATTAATAAGAATTCAAACATCAAAGTGGATCAAACATAAATTTTTTATTAAACAAAAAATAAAAATACATAGGTAAAATAAAAAAATATATTTATTATTATTATTATTATTATTATTGCCAGCTGGCCAATCTTCAAATAGTAGCAACAATGCTCCCCTCATCCTGCGGATCTCCCGCAGCATCCTTACTCTGTCGGCGGCCAACTCCTACTACAGGTCATGAACCTGCGTCTGTAGTTCCTGCACGACTTCTCATAAAATAGCGACATCCTACACTAGATCAGCCATATCTAGAACACACATAAATTGATAAAAAATGCAACAACAAAAGTAAAGAAAAAAATTCAAAAGTAATACAATGTATATTTACACAAAAAGCAAGAATATTTTTACCAGAGACAGGAAAAAACTATCAAGTCCTTGAAGAGTAAGTAGTTAAAGATGTAATATGAAAGACTAGAGCATGAAATAAATAGAGTGTAATAAAATGAACGAATAAGGAGGGACCTATTTATAGAGGATTGAATTTGAATGAGTTAGGCAAAAAGGTGTGACTATTCACCTCCATTTATTAATTACATTCAAACTGGTGACTTTTTGATTACTTTGAAAAGTTATGACTTAATTAGTTCTTTTCAGTAACCATTTTTATTGAGTTGTGGCAACAGATTATATATTTGTTGCATCAGATAACCCATCTGTGATAATAGATATACCATTTGTTGTAACAAATTGATAATTTGTTGCATCAGATAATATATCTGTTGTAACATATATCATTTTTAATAATCATCATATTTATATTTAATCCAAATTTGGTGACTTTTTTATTATATAAATTTAAAAAGCAGATTCAAAAACAAAAATGTCGAAAAGTCACTTCTTGTCGCCTATTTAAACATCAATTATTTAAATTTGTGTTTAGTCCCTCCTTTTTGTATTAGTTAGACTTGGCATACCCATTAAGAAAAATATTTATTAGGGATCTATTTTACCAAATTAGATTTATTAATTATGCTTTGAAAATATATAAATTTGAATATATAAATCGACAGCAGTTGCATAAAAAAAGCGCGACTGTTCACCTCTATTATTAATTACATTCAAACTGGTGACTTTTTGATTACTGTGGAAAGTTATGACTTGATAAATTATGACTTAATTAGTTCTTTTCAGTACCGTTTTTATTGAGTTGTGGCAACAGATTATATATCTGTTGCATCAGATAACCCATCTGTGACAACAGACATCCATTTGTTGTAGCAAATCGATAATTTGTTGCATCAAATAATATATCTGTTGCAACATATATCTTTTTTAATAATCATCATATCTTTATCTTTTAATCCAAATTTGATGACTTTTTTATTATATAAATTTAAAAATAAAAATATTGAAAAGTACTACTTGTCGCCTATTTAAACATCACTAATTTAAATTTGTGTTTAGTCCCCCCATTTCGTATTAGTTAGACTTGGCACACCCATTAAGAAAAATATTTATTTTGGGTCTATTTTACCAAATTAGCTCTATTAATTATGCTTTGAAAATATACAAATTTGAATATATAAATCGATAATCTGTTGCATAAAAATGACGCGATTGTTCACCTCCATTTATTAATTACATTCAAACTGGCGACTTTTTGATTATTGGAAAAAGTTATGACTTAATTAAATCAAGCTGCTGACTGAATTTTTGATTATTATGATAAGTCTTATTATTATTAATCAGTTCTTTTTAGTAACCATTTTTATTGAGGTGTGGCAATAGATTATATATCAGTTGCATCAGATAAATTATTTGTGACAACATATATACCATTTGTTGTAATAAATCGATAATCTGTTGAATCAAATAATCTATTTGTTTCACATATAAGCTATTTTTTTTTAATAATCATCATATCTTTAATCCAAATTTGGTGAATTTTTTTTTTATTATATAAATTAAAAAAAGAGATTTGAAAATAAATAAATTGAAAAGTCACCATCAGTTATTAAAATTAAATAACCGTTCTTTTACGGTTGTACATTGTGTTTATCATTTATTTTCTTATTTTAGGAACCATTTTTCATATGAAATAATCCAAAAGTCATGACTAAAGGCTTTTCACCCTCTCAGTAATAGTAATAACCTTTTTTTCATTAATAATTGTCTGTTGCAACTTATGATCCATATGTCGCAACATATTAACCATCTGTTACAACATATGGTTCATCCGTTGCTACAAACACTCAATCCCTACCTCCAACCATTGACTTATTGAGAATAAGGAATAGACAAAATGAAAATTAAATATTAAATAAAAACTAAAAATCCAAAGTCGACCAAGATTTTTGAATTCCTTAGGTAGATAAGTTATAAAAAAAGAACAACATAACCTACCTATTACTACTACTACTACTACTACTACTACTACTACTTCTGAAGGACAATTTTCATCCGGCAGCAGCAGGACCTTCCTCAGCCTTGCTCTAAAGTCGACCAAATTCCTCTGGAGTTCATCATACTATCTTCGAAGTTCCCCGAAGGACTCGATATAAATCTTTTTATATGATTTTGGATCAACCATATATGGAAGTGTAGTAGTAGAATGAACGAGTAAAGAGGGACCTATTTATAAAGAAAGGGGTTAGTCAACAAGCCATGCCTGTTCAGCCCTTAGTTAAATAAAACTGGCGACTTTTTGAATATATAAATTAAAAAATGGATCTAAATAAATATTTTATCTTTATTTTATTTTGGAAAGAAAAGAAAATTGCTTTAAAATAAATCTAACAGATGGGTAGTCTGTTGCAAAATACATTCTATCTGTTAGATAATTTACTAAATATTAAAATTGTTGCAATAAATGCATATATCTATTTGATTTTTTGAATAGATAAGTCGTATGTTGCAACAGATTGATCATCTGTCGTAACAGATATCTATAGCTGTTTGATAATTTTAATAGGTTAGTCATCGGGAGTTAAGCCATAGATGGTCTATAAATTATAAGGTGTGTGCAGATGGATGGATCCACTTTCATGTATGGGAGTTATGTATTACTGATAAAGTCATCGGGACAACACACATAAAGTACAATGATTTTGTGAATGTAGTTTTTACCCGATTAAGCATTGATCATTCAAATAAGATCCTGCATTATATAGTTTAGTTTGATAGGTTCGAATTGATGAGGCCGAGGGGCCCATAAAGATAGTGCCGATACCTTGTTATGAATTAATGACGGCTGTTGCTCATGTTTATGCATGTCAAGTTTTGAAAATGGATCAATATTTTGTGTCATTGTAGAGATCCAATAGTGATTGAACTTAACTTTAGGTGTGCATTGGACTCTGAGAAGGCCTTCAAAGCATCACACTGCATCAAACATGAACGAAATACCAATAAAAATTCCCCTATTACAAATTTATATAGAAGGGTTGTTCAAGAAGATTATTATATGCCAGAAGGAGCCATAGGAGAATAATTGCGAGGGAAAGGGGGAGTTAATGAAAACCTATATCATTTAAGAGCTAATTGAAGAGAAAAACATGGGTGGCAAGGAACTTCTAGCTAATCTGGCCGATGTAGCAGGATTGAAGAGCTAATTTAAGAGAAAAACATAGGGTGGAAAGGAACTTCTAGCAAATCTAGCCGATGTAGCTAAATTAGAACACAAGAAATTTGAATCAAGTGCAAATATGAAAGTGTATCTAGTATTGAAAATTCGTCTGTTGTCTCTATGACAGAAAATAGTACAGCTGGGCACCTTACTGGGGAGTTGCGACTAGGTAGCGTGGTCGGGATGATCACCTACATAGAAAATAATAGAACACAAAAAAGCAGCTTTGCAGGCATCGAGGGTTGAAATGATGTACCATAAGTAAAGAAAACTTGGCCCAAGAACAGCTGCATTTAAAATAAGTAATCTAAGCGAAGGCGACATCTTCTGAATTTTAAATTGTATCCCATGCCTTTTTGTTTATGGTTTCGATTTGGTCCACTGCTATTGACCTGATCGGAACCACAGACAATATTGAGTATCATTACTTCTTTAGCAATATAGATATAATTGATTCTGTTTTCTTGCCTTTAGCATACTTTCAACATATCTTAGAGAAGATCAGATGCTTACTGTAGTTGTGAATCCCAATAATTTTCAAGCTTGCCTCCAGCTTGCTGATTTGGGATTCAAGATTGTTGTTACCGTCTTTGAGGCCAGCATAGAGTTCTTGGTCTTTTATGAGTGGGTCAATCAGGGAGGAATACTTTCTTTGAAGATGTGGCATTGTAAAAGGCCTTCAGAAGGCTTCCAGAACACTTTCTTTGAATGTATTAAATGATACATGAAGGACCACTATGTTTGTTTTAGGTCAATGTCTTGATGCACACTCAAGAAGAAGTCGCAACAGTTGAACAACTCACTTTCTAGAGCGTTATTCAATGCATCTTGTTCAACCAACCCTTAAAGGATTTGATAGGATATTCTTTAGGCTATCCTTTGAAGGTTGGTAGAACAAGCTGCATTGAACAACGCTCAAGAAAGTTAGTTGTTCAACTGTTGGGACCACTGCTTGAGTGTTCATCAAGATGTTGACCTAAAACAAACATAGTGACCCTCCATATATCATTTAAGCCTTTTAAAAAAGGCTTTTATAAGCCTTCTGAAGGCCTTTTACAATGCCACGACTTTGAAGAAAGTGTTCCTCCCTCATTGACCAGCTCACAAAAGACAAAGAACTCTATGCTGACCTCAAAGACGACAATGACAATATTGAATACCGAATCAACAAGCTAGAGGCAAGCTTGAAAATTACCCAAATTTGATCCCTTCACAAAGCTTAACACACAAATATGAGTAACAACCATCATTAAATCTTAACAGGATATGAGAACATATACATGGTCCCACAGCCTTATCAGTTCAGACCTATAAAACATAACTGTAAAATTACAGATATCTTATTTGAATGACTAATCCCTAATCGACTTAAAACAACATTCACAAAATCAGTGTACTCTATGGGTGTTTTCATGATAACATTATCAATAATACATATCTCCTACATATGAAGTGGTTCCATCTGCAAGCAACTTATTTCTTCGAACCCATCTTTATTGTAGTCTCTTGTGCTGGTGAGACAAAAGTTGATCAAATTTCATTATCTTATATCTACAAACAAGAGAAAAATAATTGATGTCAAACAAGAGAAGATCATAAGGAACATTACCCAGCTGTTGCAGCAGATTACCCATCTTTTGCAATAGGCTCCACATCTGTTGCAATAGATGCCCCATCCATTCAAAAGATGGGCAATCTGTTGTAAAAAGATACTCATCTATTGCAACAGATATGTATCTTGTTACAATAGATAGGAAATCTGGAATAGATCAAATCATCCTAGCTAGTGGTTTGATTTGTTTCAACAGTTGCTCCGTCTGTTGCAACATCAATAAAAAAGAAACAACTAATACATAACACCATTTGTTCCAACACCATCAACAACACCACATCACACATTCCAAAAACATCAATAAAAACATCAACAATAAGGAAACAAATAAAATACATACAAAAAAATGATATAGACAACAAGACGTTTAAACTTCTCCCAACATATAACCTTTTTTGCATATTTTAGTAAAAACAACTATTCGTTCATTCCAGACTTAAAAGTCACCTTTTCGTTCAATTTTTTAAAATAAATAGGATATGGGTAAAGGGTAATTAAATAAAAAATAATTATAAATAACTAATTTATAAAACTTGCAAAGAAGATGATAAGAATGAAATAGTAATAATGAACCATACCTGCAATATTAAAGACAAGGGGATCAAAACATCAATTTCAGTAGAAAAGATATAGATTGGTTGAGATACGAAAGGTTGCTCACGAGAAAGAAGAGAGAAACGAGAGAAAAGAAAGAGCCGGTTGTGATTATCCTAAAGAGTAGAGAAAGAAAAAGAATAGATCTAAATAAATTTATGGCTGAAGGAGAGATAATTCTAGAGAATACAACTAAATATTCATTAATATATCCATTAATAACTTTGAATGACATGATGAAAACGGGTGACATTGAAAAGACAAGATAAGACTACTTAAGGAAGAGATTTTTGAGTTATCCAAGAAATATTTTTTACTGCCTTTAGTATTTTATGTTTTTTATCACAGATAGAAAATTGCTTTAAAATTAAAAAAGATTTTCAAACAGATATGTCACCTATTCAGCATATAATAATTTCTGTTTGAACATTTCCAACAGCTCAGTATCTGTCGCAACAGATGCAAATGTCTATTTGATAATTAAAACATATATGTAATCTATTATAACAGATCACAATATCTTTTTAAAAATCTCCAATAGCCCAGTCATCTGTTGTAACAAATTTCTAAGCAATTGATTTTGGTAGAACTAGGGATGAATTCATAGGGTCAACTACAACATTAATTGAGTCTTTGTAATTGCATGATACTGGTATTACGTTTATCTCAACCCGAATCATCGATCGATCACTCTGAGTTGAAAAGATTCTCATTAACTTAATGTTAAGCTAGTACCTAAATTTATTTAGGTAGAACTAGGGCTGAGTTCATAGGGTCAACTACAACATTAATTGAATCTTTTCAATTGCATAGTATTGGTTTGGTATTGGTAATACCCTCAATAGATATGTTGGAAGGATGCGGAAATTTTTTTGAGAGGTAATAGGGTCTTTAAGCACATTAATGCATGCATTAGATCCATTGCATTACTAATGTCATGGATTTTGAGGTATTAGTAATACACACCTTAATACACAATAGAGTGTATAACCAATGCTTGCATTTGTTATACATAAGGTAAAAAGGAATACCAAACAAGATACTAATAATACACATTAAACTAATGCATGCATTAACATTTCAATACACTCTACCAAATGACCCCTTAAAATTTTAAAAATTAATTAAGATCAATTCGGACCAAATTAACAATTTCAAAACTTGTTATTCTTTTCCAAAATTTCAAATCAACCCATACAAATCATCCATTTACGAGAAAAACTTTTTCTTATTTCAAATCTCAAGTTTTCTCTCTTCTCTCTCTCTCAACAATACAGACAATACTACTCAACATATTGCTTAACCTTTTAGAACAGATCAATTTTCTTCCAATTTTCGACCACATAGTTGTTATTTTTGACTTCCTTCTTACTTGTATTTATTATTTTCTCTGTCTTCACAGGTAACAGAGTTCGATAAGAGTTCTAAATTTGTTTTTTATTCTGAAAATTAGGGATTTTTAGTTAATGATGAAAAATAAGACTTTTAGTTGTGTTATCTTCGAGAATGGGTTAGCAATTTTGAATTTTGATGCTAAAAATGTAGGAAGCACCCAAGAAAACCCTAGTTTATGTCTTAGTGTTTTGTTAACTATTGTTGTATTGGTGGATAGTGTTTGTGGTGGTGTTGGTGGCTGTTGTTGATGGTGTCGATATTTATGGTTTTGGTGGTGTTGTCGATGGTCTTGGTATTGGTATTGGTATTAGTATTGGTGGCATTGGTGGTAGTTCTGGTGGTCTTAGTGGTCTTGGTGTTGGTATTAGTGGCATTGGTGGTAGTTTTAGCGGTGTTGGTGGTAGTATTGGTGGTCTTGGTGTTGTTGTTGGTATCAATGCATTGGTGGTTATCTTGATGGCATTGGTGGCGGCATTGGTTGTGATGTTGGTGGTGGTCTTGGTGGTCCATCTGTTGCAATGGGTGGAACATTTGTTAGGAGATATTAAATAGGTCTTCAAACAGATTCTCCATCTGTTTCGACTGATGGGTTATCCGTTGGAGTATTTTTTTGTAATGTGGCATATAATAGTTTATTGAAATGTGTCTTGCCTTTTTTTTTTTTTAAAATTATGCAGACATCAAATGTAATGTTTTTTATTTTTATGTTGTTTGTAGTTAAATGATCTCTCCTAAAAGAAAAGAAACTAAAAGTGGATCAACTTTGAACCACCTAACAAAAAAGGCTAGAGTACAGATAGATTCGAAGAAACTTCCTGAACAATCTTAGTCAGGGCAAAATAATGCTGAGGAAAGTGAGAACTCCTTCTCACCAATGGGGCATGAATTAATATCGAAATCCCAGCATGATCCTATCAAAACTATTAGTATTGATAGCTTTTGAGTTGCGATGCCGATAGTTAACCCAGTAACTGGTGATCTTGTACTTAAATGTCAGTTGGGGAAAGGATTTGATGAATTTAGGAGTATTATGAAGAATAAAAACATAGATGGACTTTCTGAAAGGAGCTGATTTGTATATATTCTTATGCTACCTGTGGACCACACTGTCCATTTCCAAATGAGCATAGTATATAGGCTTCTCAAGCACAGGATCAAGTACATGGGGTTGCTAAAGATTTGACGGAGGGGGTCAAAAAGATAGATGAAATCTGTATCAACTACTGTGGCATGCCAGTTTGTTTTGGATTGAAAGAGTTTGCCATAGTGATGGGCTTGAGATGAGATCTTCCATAAGAACCTCTCATCAAGGAAACACTCTACAAAAGGTCCAAGGCATTGTCCAAGCAACCACCACCCAAAACTAACAAATGCAAGAAAAAAAAGATGGGTTGTTAGGAATTATTGGACGTAGATACAAAGCGGGGGATTCGATAGCAGATCTTGAGGATAAACCACACTAAAGCAGTACAGGGAGAAATTGTGCTTATTTTGATTTTTCCATTCCGTTATATTGGCAAAAGACGTTAGGAAAGTCATAGAAGATAATTTGTTGGTGCTTGCTGATGATTTTGAGAAATTCAATGATTATCCCTGGGGATATGAAAGCTACTACTTGACTGTCAAATATTTACTGACAAAGCTATCCCCAGGGACGATCACATTATACGACTTTCCTTGGGCTTTTATGGTAAAATTAATTACTATTTTTACTCATCCATTAATTTATATTGAATATAGTTATTATGACATTTTTTGCTTGCTTCCTATTTACATTTTTTAGGCTTGGGCATTTGAAGCCATTCCTTCCCTCCGAAAGCAGTTCAAGGATTACTTGAATAAGGTTTCTCATCCAAGGATCCTTAGGTGGTTGGCTGCAAAGAGCAACAAAAAAATTAAGGAGGTTGATCTCTTTAACCCTCCGGATAATACAGTACATCTTCTTTCAACTAAAATAATTTGCCTCAAAGAAAGATATTGAAATAGATGTTGCGATAGATGGGTCATCTGTTGCAATAGATTACCCATCAACTACAATTGGTGCAACCGATGGGTAATCTGTCACGATAGACGATCCATAGTTTACAGCAGATTAACCATCTGTTACTTTGGTTCGCTGAACCCAACTCAACAGATTACCCATCTACTATAAATTATGTAATAGATGGGTAATCTGATGCAACATATTGTCAATTTGTTGTGACATATAGATAAGCTATTGTGGCAGATAGATTATTTGTTGCATAAGTTGTCTATGTTAATATGTAATCCAATTGACTACAAATTATTATTATATGATTTAAATGCCTTCTATTTTTTTTTAGGTTGTGCATCTTTGGATCGTGCCAACTGAGTAGGAGTTGAGATGACTTCTTTTATTACTCTAGGTCTTATTGATACAATAGCAAACCTAATTATGAAGTTAATAAAGAAGGAATTGGCTGGAGCAAAAGCCATAAGAAGAAAAGTTAGGCAAGGTCAGCCTAATGTTAAAGCTCTTTATGACCAACCTACTGTAACAGATCCGGGTGCTTCTTCTAGGGGTGTTGTTGGTTGAGTTGTTGATGATGGTGGTAGCCATCTTGTTGCTGTTACTACTGCCAGTCATGATTATGAGCATGTTGATGCTAAAAAAAAATAAATACGTCTGTAAACACCCCTTGAACAGGTCCCTTTCACCCTTACAGTAGACCCTTCCACCCTTACAGTGGTCCCGCTCACCCCTCTTCACCCTTATATTCTCATTGCAAATACAAAGTAAGCAAGGACAGAGAGGATAAAATTCTTTAAAAACAAAAGGCTATTGATGAGGCTACTGAGGAGTTAAAATCCAAGAGGGGTGTCATACCATCTAAGAAGGTGAGGGAGCCATACACTTCTACAGTGGCAGTTAGGAGGAAGAGAAGAAATAGTAGCCAAATACTCTCCATTCTAAAAATAGAAAAATTGTAACTCCTTCCGCTCTTAGAGTTGTTGAAGTTCAGGGTCCGCGAAAGAAGGGGGACATAAACGCGGCACTTGGTGACAAAGAGAAAAAGGAACTTGAAAAAATCATGACTGACAAGATGAAACTTCCACTAGAATACACCATGCATTTATTTGCTGCCCAAGACTTCATGAGTATGACAAATATGCGTGAATGGTACGTGGAAAATGTAAGTTTACTTTTGATAACCTAACTTTCCAATCTACTCTATGAAGAAGAAGCTATGTAACAGATGTGTAATCTGTTGCAACAGCTAGGTATTCTATTGTAACATATTACATATCTGTTGCATAAGTTGCGTTAGTTGGGTAATCTGTGAACTAATTCAGAGAATCCTCTACAACAGAATCTTTCCACTGTGTTTTTATTCCTTACAATTACTAACCTATTTAAAAATTTTATTCTTATACCACAGTATGTTGATGAAATTCTGTGCCTCATGAGGGGCAGGCAATTAGTGTACCCGGATGCTTAAGATGCTGTCGATAGGATAATGGACCTCAACTTCTACAATAATTTCAAGAGTAGGTATGATAATCTCCGTAGGCGAGCTATTCTCGGTGGCTGGGGATTTGATCAGTTAGTTTCTACATTCAAATGGTATGAAGACATAATTAACTACGTTAGAGGGAAAAAGGCCATATCCACACGTCAAGATCTGGACCAAGGCAAAGAGACTGAATATGGAAATCAAAAATTTTATCATTGCTGATAAACTACTCGATGAGAGAAAGATTAAGGTTTATGACCACAACTTACCCGTCTTCAATGAGGCCATGTTTTTAACCCACATGCAACCACTCTTGAAGTTGTTCCCCAAGTTGTTGACACAGAGTAAACTGATGAATCATTTGCCAGCAGAAGTCTTGATGAAGAAATCATGGGATTTTTAAGGTCGAAATAAGAACATCCACCTTCAAAAAAATAAAACTGGTGCCGCGTGCGGGCCATACTCATTTGCATACACGAGTATTTCCTGAACGACATAGAAATGGCCAGTATGTGCGACACCATTGTGGAAAAAATGCAAGAGGTCTGAGCTTATGGGGTACTAACTAAATGGTTGGAGCCCATGTATAAAGAAGAATATGTACAAATACAAAGACAAACACAATAACAATTTTTATTTCAAGCCACTTCACTTTACATGTAGTGGCAATTTTTTATGTCTGACGTAAGTTGAATTTTTATAATACAACAGATTGTTTATCTATTTTGACAGATATCACACCTGTTATACCAAATTAATTATCTGTTGCAGTAGGATGGTCATCAGTTGTATTATGTAAATATTTCTCAATTTTTCTGTCACAATAGATATACAATCTGTTGCAACATATAATCTATCTGTTGTAACTGATAGGTAATCTATTGGAAGAAATAAAAAAAGTAGGAAGACCTGTTATATAATTTCGAGCAGCTGACCTACATGTTGCAATATATGTATAAATCTGTTTTATAAGATATGTCGTCTGTTGCACCAGATGTATTATCTATTACGATATTTGAATCTAGTATTCCATTTCAATTAATAAGTTCAAAACTAAGGATTAAATTATACTCATAGACAATATAAAATAAATCAAAGCCTTCAAAAATTATATGAAATAACTCAACAAATAAATAAAATGTAAAAAAATTATTATGGGTACAAATGATCTACTCTACAAATAAATTTTAAGACCCCGCAAAGTTCCCTCATAGTCCGAGCCTTAGAGCGTGTCAAGTGAAGTGTAATTCCGACCCTAAAATATTGAGAAGTGACTTCCTAAGTGATTGGTGTTTAAAACATATAGAATTTTCTTAAATTTGTCTTTTTGTCATGTAGAGAATTGAATTAGCTTTCCAATGATACCAATTTCGTCCAAACCCGGCATCGGGGTGAGAAGTTATGGCCATTTGACTGAGAGTTGTCAGAACCGCCCAGGTGCAACGGTTGATCTGATGGACCGTCAAGTCTGCGATCGACCATTTCTCGAACTATCGCGACCAAGGTAGAAACTCCTTTTTCTGGCCTAAGTACGACAACCAATACGACGGACCGTCGGGTTTGCGACGGACCTTCGCTGTGACCGTTGCACTGAGTCAGTGTGGCCTCACCCTGGCCATCATGTGATAGAAGATCCGACATACCGTCAGACTTACGATAGATCATCGCTCCGACCATTGCATCGAGGCAGTGTGTCCTTGTTATGCCTCAAATCTTATTGGGGTGGGTTGGCACCCATAATCGAGGAGGCCTGGGAGAACCAGCTTATAACCTTATACTTCCCATGCATACCTCTATGACAACCCAAAATTCGGATAACATCATGTCACATATAAAAGGAAATAATCACCTGTATAAGCTCGAGAACACGTATATATGTATACACAATACTTGTCCGTTGGAGCCATCACGTCTATTAACAAAACACCACCTTGACTGTACATTAGGTCTACAAAGCCTCTAGATAATACACAGAGTTTAACTAAGGTCGGGACATACCCCGCCATGTAACTAACTTCTATACAATACCAAAAGTGACTGGATATGACATGGAAAGCCTCAAAGCAAACTGGAGCTCACCAAAAGCAGTTGGATATCCTGGCTTCTACTTGTGTGGTGTATGAGCTGAGGTACCTATGCCTGCAGCATGAAATGCAAGTCCCCTATGGGGGACATTAGTACGAAATATATACTGAGTATGTAAAGCTGTAGATAATCACATATGATATAGGAGCTCAATAAAAATCAGAAACAAGTGAATAAATCATAATATGAGTGGACCATACTTACTAGAACTTGTGAAAACCTGTACATTGTATTTATTCAATCACTTTACCTTCGTTCTTATCATCTTTGTAATCATTACTGTATTGTACTGTGACCATTAGGCTGCCTCCAGTACATATCAACTGGTATCGACCCATGATAGGCTTATGCCCCTAGGATACCACCCATAAACACATAAATAGGGATCGACCCATGATAGTCTTATGCCCCTGGGATACCACCCGATAAGAGAGAACTTCCATCACTTAGTTCAATTAATCTTTGAGATTGTTATTTCGGTTGCCACCGTATTTTTGATACTTTGAAACAATGATACATCAATAAGAGACATATAAATAGACCATCAATGCAATAACAATGAAGTAAGAACTTATTGGCACATCAATGAAGTGTTTTGGAGTCATCAATGCCATAACAATAAAGTAGGAACTTATTGGTATATCAATGAAACGTTTTGGAGTCATTAATAGCACATGGATCTTGTTTGAGTTACCGGATACCTTATGACATTCATTAGTGCAATAAAAATGTAAGATTTGGAAAACAAGTAAGTATTGGAATGTCTTGACATCTTGTAGGGTGGAAACAAGTTCATTGGTAACGTAGGACATCATACAAAACCATTATGGATCACATGTTACTGAATAACTTTGGAAACTTTCTTAATAGAAAAATTGTTCACTTTCATGCCAAAGATATGGTATAGAGTATGCTTTACATACCTGACTATCAACCTTCAATACTAGTCCTAAATGGACTTCCCATCTTTTCGGATTACTTATCTACAATGAACATATATAGCAATCTACTATTAGCGACCAAACGTCACAATTCAATTATTTGAATTCACCAAACTAGTGGTTAAGTAGTAAGACTTAATTACACCATAAAGGGTGTCACTTTAACCCTCTTATACTCCAATTACATTCACATGCCATGCATATTCATACAACATCCTCCAATATCAAGTTTGGATTCATTTATCCTTCCAACCAATCTATTAAATCAAATTGAGCCATAGACATAAATAATCATCAATTCAATAGTAGATCACCATATCCACCTTCCATAACTCAATTATCATATCCACCTTCCACAATTCAATACTACCAAACCATGCAAAATAGTCCATAACCCTATTTTCATTACCTTTCAATAACAACCAATACATATAATCCTCTATCACACATATACATATGGAAAAGAACAAAGGAAAACAATATTCATACCTTAGAATTCACCTCTTGATTATGCAATCCTGTTTGCACAAATAATAGGTGCCGTTCGAAGCTCCCGAGATGAAAAACACAGTTATCAGATTACTTTGGAATTTCTACGGTTGAATCAAAAGTAATTTAAAGGTCAAATTTGGCTAGGGTTTGTTCTTTCTCAATGATTGATAATGAAAATGAGTTTTTGAACTCATATACATGTATATATACACATATTTCCATCCATAATATAATAGGAAATGACCAAAATGCCTTTAAAATTTAATAATGTCAAATCTATCCTTTGATGGACTGTTTTAATAAGCTAAAGTAGATCGACCATAACTCTTTGCTCCGATATCAGATTTGGGTGAAGTTGGTATCATTGGAAGGATAATTCAAAGTTATTTCATTTCATATAAAGTAGGACACCTAGTTCATCATGTACAAGGAGTTATGGTCATTTGAAGTTAACCCTAAAAATCTGTTTTGATAAGCTGAAGTAAAACGAGTATAACTCCTTACTCAGACGTTGGATTTAGATGAAACCAATTGCATTGGAAAGAAGACTCAAAGATATTTATTTTCATAGGTCGAATCTCTCCCAGTTCATTATATTAAGAGAGTTATGATCGTTTGAATTTGACCCAAAAATTCGACTGGCCTTAGTAGTTTCTGTACAGGAAATTTTCCTGCACATTTACTTTTCCCAAATATACCGGCCACCGTTTTATAGTTTCGAATGTGATCGATTATATCCGAAACCTATCCATTTTTGGAAATCTTTATATCATTGGAAAGGTTATTCAATAACCTTCGCATGGAACCATCGACGGGCAAATTCCGATATAAATAAAATAAAAAATTAATTCCTTATAAATAAGACCAATACACGTACTTGAATATGCCAATACACGTACTTGAATATGGGGTGTTACAGTCCTATTCTTGGCCAACGTACAACGGACGACGGATGGACCGTCGGACTTGCGACAGGCGGTCGCTCCGACCGTCGCAGGCCCCGTTCAGTGATTTTAACTCATTTTAACAAGGGGCTTTTGGGTCTTTCCCTGTTAACCCTCAGATATATTCTAAACGAACTTGATAGTCTCATTATCTCCCAAAACATCCAAAGGCTAGGGTTTCTCCCTCAAGAGAAAATCTATGACCCATCTCCTAGAAATCCAAGAACTCACCATAGATTCAACAAATTGAGTTGAGATTTGAGTTCCCCAAGTTCAACGGTTTCAAGAACCCTCTCTATGAGGAAGAAGAAGAGTTTAGAGCAAGCTTGTTCACCCAATTTCATAATCTAAGGTATGTGGGGTTTTGAACAAGGGTAATTCTTTTACCCTTGTTCCCAAAGGCTTATTTAAACTACAATTTCTCTGTAATTTATGAGATTTTACATGAAATTGAATTGGGGGTTTTCACCCATTATTATTGGTTGCAAGATTTTGATGTTTTCCTTGAATTGAGATTCTAATGGTATGATTTTTACATATTTTCTTAAGAAATTACAGCTGGGTCTAACCCTACGATTTTAATCCTTGAGAAGTTAATAGTTGAAATGTTTGAGATATTGAAGTATATGAGTATGTTGAGATTTTGAGATAAATTGCTGAAATTTCCAGATTTCTACATGAGTTATGAATCTATATGCTATCTATTATGCTTTTGATGAGTTTTAACTTGAGATTGAATTATGGGTTATTAAGACCTACTTAAGACTTGAGATTTTATGAACTCTTGTCCTATAAGCACCCATGATTTGAGTATTTTGAGATTATTGAGAAATGTTTTGACCTAATGGTCATTGAGTTTTTGAAATACACTCTGCTACATGAGATTACCGGTTTGATTATTGGGTTCATGGTGAACCATGAGATTATTTCTAAAAGTGGATTTTTACGAGATGAGCACAGATAATCTAAAGGGAGTAGTATTTAGCACCAAGAGGTTAAGTTACTATGGTTTCTTACCCCAAAACTATGTGCCACCGTAGGTTGGGCTTGAGACCGAGTTTATGATTATTATTAGGCCTAAGGGAGAGTTAATATTTGGCCTGAGGATGAGTTGGTTTTGTGATCACTGGACCTAGGTTATACTCCTTGGCAAGAGTATGATGCCTCTCCCCAATGTGAGGTCTCTTCCTTAGGAGGACAAGACGTTGGACTCCATGTAGCTCGTATAGTTTATGTCGGTTAAGGGAACCTCCCTCGACATTTAAACTTCGAGATCAGTTACTCCCTAAACTAAAGTATTTTCCCATTGAGATAAGATATTTTCATTTAAAACTAAAATACTTTCCCTTGATATGAGTATTTTTCCCTAAAGCTTGAAATGAGATATTTTTCAAACATGAATGAAATGCCTTCAAGTATGTTCCAAAGTCATATGATTTCGAATTCTAAGTATTTGAGTTCAAAAGAGTTATGAGTTATTGAGAATTGAAGAGGTTTTACCCTCCATGAGATATATGAATGATTTGAAAGTATTGTTTAAAGTTTCCTTTAGCCTATGGGTAATGAGAATAAGAGAAGATTATCGATTTCAAAGTTAAACTATGATGACTCATGAGATTTGTTTTACATGCTCCATTCTACATGATTCATGAGCTTTATATTTTATACTTATTCAAGCCATGTGAGTCATTACTTATTGCATGCATGATTTAATTAAAGAGTATTAATGTTGTTTTGTATAAATGCATGCACCCCCACATACTCAGTACATTGCTAAGTGCTGATCCACAGATACGTCTATGTACTACATTGTATTATAATGTAGGTTCAGGTGCTCAGTCCCAGCCTTGTTAGTGACTTTCAAGTACCTCTGTCTACATCCCTACAGTGGTGAGTCCTCATGGTTTAAGGACCTATCATCAAACATTTCAGTATTTGAGAGACTATGTTATTACTTTCAGTTTATTTCGAGTTAGTTGGGGACCTGTCCCAATGACTCTCTAGTTCATGGATTAGTAGAGGCTTTGTCAAACTAGTTATCAAATTGTGGTTGTGTTGAGGTTTCTAGTATTGTGGTCATTTGGACTAAGCTTTTTCTCCATATTCCCTTTTATATGATATGACTATGCTAATGTTTGAATTATTTCATCTTGAAATGAGTGTTATTACTAGAAATAGGCTCAAAGGGTTAGCTTGGGGCTACTTGTAGCCTTAAGCACCGTGTGACGTCCCGGGAGGTGATTTTGGGTCGTTACATAAATAAACAAGTTAACCAAGGAGGATAGGTTATTACACTGACAGACTTATGCCATAAAGCTCTACTCAATATGAAAAAGTTGTTCTTCATCCGGTGCTACAAAATTTGACTTTGGTTGTCGTGGATCTTTAATGTCGCTTGCGTATAATTTTTGAGATTTTGCTTCTATGTATTTTCATAAAATATAAGCATATTTTTGCGGAGTAATCTGGCATCAAGTCCATCTTTTGGTACTTATAATTCATCGCTCAAATACTCGGCGTAAGCGGCAACAAAAAGACCCCAATTCTTGCATTTTAAAAAATAGATAATCCATATCTCCCAGTTCATGTATGTATTGTGAAATTTATGAAATGAAACTAAATCATGATACTTATACTTGCAGGCTTCCAAGGGTTTGTTGAACAATTCCTTCAATATATTGTACATCAAATGGATTACCCATTTTATTTCGGTATGCTTCAATCGTCGACCAATCAGTACGAACCTTTTGGTTCAAAAAGCCACCATATCAAGGTAAGTAGGCAATATTTTAACCATCTTTTATATTTGATACGATGGCTCGGAACATCTCTTTCACGATATTGAGTCATAAACTCGAATGCGCCTCTCTTTTAGAACGACAATAGCCAATACCCAATGGAATTCATCATCACAATTGATTGGGATGTACACTTCACCGACCAAATGCCACGGTAAGCTGAATGGAATGCTAAAACCTTTGATGATGTTGATTAAGCATTCCTTATTTTGTAAAACTTTCGGCTGTTATTGACAATACCTATCGTAGGCATTATTGATGTTAACTTTGTACAAATAATTGCCTATCATGTATCTAGATTGTTCTTGTATTTGCAACTTGGACTTCTTCCAGAGGTAGTATAAATGACATCGATGTGTTATACATATTATCAAACATTTTATATTACGAGATGAAAAATTAATACACAGATGTAATTAAATAAAGTATTAATTAATAGTAATATGTATGACATTTAAACCCCATCATTCCAGCAAGTTTGAGGCTGTGAAATCAAATAGAACTAATTCTTCATTCCGGAATGTGCAACAACAAAGTCGAACATATCAAAACCAAGACTCGATTTGTTCACTTTGTAGCGTTCGTCATTTTGTTTTCTACATGATGGTTTATGTATAAATGTCATGTTTTTACAGAAGAATTGTATAAATCAATATCTTTAAAATTGATTTATGTACCTGCTAGCATGATGCTTTAATAGCCCATCAGCAATCCATTCTGAATAGTCGTTGGTTAACTTTGTTAGTTTTTTTGGAGCCTCGTCCGAGATGTTGAACTCTTCAAATAGGTAATTCTTCCATTCTCCCGAACTGACAGTCTTCACTTTTTCTTCTTCTTTGGAATCCGTTGATGGATTATCAACTATGATATTATGCTTTTCTGCAGTAGCTTCTACTATGACATCCACTTGAAAAGCCAGAATTGTCAATGCAAATTATAGATATACAATAGATTATCTATCTATTGTAACAAATAAGTCTTATGTTGCAACAAATGGATCATTTGTTGGGACAAATTTGGATAGGTAAAACAGAGCAGTACGATAATTTCGAACAGATGAACTATCAGTTGCAACATAAGACTCATCTGTTGGTAGAAAGTAAAATAGTACAAACACCTATTTGATTTGCTGAAATAGACGGACATATGTTGCAACAGATAACACATCTGATGCAATAGGTTAGACCATAGTTGCAACAGATGTATATATCTGTTTGATAATTTTCAATAGATGTATCATCTGTTGAAACAAATATATTCCTGTTTGTTTGTTAGAACAGATGATATGCATCACCTTCTTTAGTTCATGCTGCTCTACTGTGACCCTTGTACATTAAACAACGGTGCAAGACAAAGACAGAGGAATTGCAATTTTGCTTTTTTTGATGCTTGATGATTCCTTGGAAATATATTTCCTTCTCATCTTAGCCACCTTGATCTCTAGTAGAGTGTATGGATATGAAATCCCTTTTGATAGAATGACACCCCTCTTAGATGTCATTTCCTTTATAGAAGTAGTTAGTGCATTAATAGCATTAATTACTCCATCTTGTTTTTTCTTGTAGTCTTGACATTTGTCTGTAGAACATTCGCTAGAAGTGGCAAAATTTGTATAATCAGTATGATCATAATCATAATGGTTTGTTATTTAAAAACTGTATGAGGAGCATCATTAGCTCCAATAGCAGCACCACTACCACTACCATCATCAACAACAACAAGCCCACCTTCCAAAATTATTTTTCTTATGATGGTTGTTGCTCCAAATAATTCTATTTTTATTCTATCAACGACCTTAGGGCCCGATAAAGTTTGTATAAACCATAAAGTAAAAAAAATGGCATCTTCAACACTCAATTGGTCGGAATAAGCCACGGATGGACAATCGAAAATAAATCAGTATGTATATTAGAATGATGATAAATTCATTTAAAATAATCATTAATTAAAATAAAAACTTGATTAAAATTAGACTTACTGCTTCCTTCGGGGGAATGAAAAGATCAAGACTTTTACATTTTTATCAGTTTTGGACGACAACCATCTTAGGATTCTTGGGCAGAAAACTTCTTCCTGATAGTTCACTTGTTGTCTCAAATAATGAATAACTTCAAATACCCAAGCCTATAACATAACTCCAATAAATCAAAAGCATTATTGAATAAAAAAATAAATCATATCATAATAAAAGAAATATTTACCATGAAAGCCTATGAAAAGCCATATAAGTTGACTGTCTTTGGCATTAACGGAGTCAACAAATATTTGACAGTCATTTTGAAGCTTTGATAACCCCAAGGATAGCTGTTAAATGCCTCAAGATCCTTAGAGATATTTATTAAACCAAGACTTATGTTTTTGTTAACGTCTCTCACCCAAAGAACATTATGTACAAACCAAACCAAACACAATAATTACTTGTGCTTTTTTGAAAGTCTTTTACCTTACAACGCTTCTATTAAATTTTTATTTTTGAAGCTTGGACCAACAATGGACACCAATTCATCATGATCACTCGACTTGCCTTTGCCTTTTTGAGTGTGCGGGGTGCTTTTTTTAGGTTAGAGTAGGTATAACTTGAGAAGGAGAAGGAGGATAACATTTTAGTTTAGTAACTATGGCAAACTCCTTCCAACCAAAATAAATAGTCATGCCACAATAATTTATCCACATCTCGTCCTTCTTATCTTTGTTATCATATATAAACCTATGCTTGAGAAGATCATATACCATTTTCATTTGAAAATGAGTATTTTTGTCCTTCGGCAAATCAAGATATTGCCCAAAGCAGTTTTTCCTGAAATAAGAATCCAATTTTTATTCTCGAAGTATTTTTCTAAAGGCGTCAAAAGATTTTTCCATGGTTGACTTAACCATGAAATCACCCGTTAAATTTGTGGCACCATTCTCACAGGATAACGATCAATGCTGAAGGTTTTGACCAACTTTGCGATGGAAGGGCTATTAGCATTTGAATCATCTTTTATGAAATATTCCTCCTCCCCGTATTCATTATCTTCTGCTCTTGATTAAGATAACACTTGTAAAGGAAGCTCATAGAGTGGTGGATGTAGCCTAACTACTTCACTTGTTCCTTTACGTGGACTTGATTCGATTTCTTTTATTTTGGGAACCATATTATCTTAAATTGACAGGAACATAAAATAGATTATAATTGATTAATGCATCATTAAAAAAGTATAACATTAAATCTAACATGCACAACAGTAAAATAATAGTTCCTACAGACCACACATCTGTTGCACTAGGTATGTTATCTATTGCAACATATAACCGACCTGTTGCAACAAATGAGTAAACCGTTGGAAATAATAAAAATAGATCACTCATCTGTTGCACCAGGTAGTTTATCTGTTGCAACATATAACCAACCTGTTGCAACAGATGAGTAATTCGTTGGAAATAATAAAAATAAATCACTCATCTATTGCACCAGAAAGGTTATCTGTTGCTACATATAACCAACCTGTTGCAACGTATGAGTAATCCATTGGAAACAATTATAACATATCACTCATCTTTTGAAATAGATCACTTATCTATTGCCAAATGAGTTATCTATTGAAACTGTTATCAATTGTCAATATTGTTTAGATTTCTTCCAAACAGAAGAGTCGCCTGTCACAACAGATAAACGATTTGTTAGATTGTTCATCTATTATATCAGATGTTCATTTGTTGCATTAGATTTTCATCTGTTGCATCAGATGGTCCATCTGTTGCTTCAGATGATTCATCTGTTGCATCATATTATTCATCTGTTGCATAAGATTTTTCATCTGTTGCATTAGATTTGCATCTATTGCGGAAAAAATAGTACCAGGATTTTGTTCAATAAAACAACAACACTATCACAATTTAATATTAAATTCACCATTTTTACCAGAAAAATAATAAATTAACCCAGTAGCACCAACACAGCACACACACTAACAATAAGAACATCAATGATGATAAAAATCACCAACATTGTTGTTTTGTGTTTGACAAATACAAATAATAAAAATTAAAATTCAAAGAACTCAATAGACACCAAAGAATTGAATCAACAGTTCTACAACAAGAAATACAATAACAACAAAAAATTATATTTTGGAAATAGTAGAGAAGAAATGCCAGAAATCAAATTAGGGTTTTATTCAGTCCACGTTTTAAATTAAAGCAACAAACATTAAAATTATTAACCAATACTAGAAGAGAAGTTGACTCAAGTTCCCTCTTTTTCTTCAAACCTAAAAAGGGATAAATTTTTACCTGTCATAGAGGAAATGGGTTATCGTCGGAGAACACTGCTGTAACGTTGACGGTTGAAAGTCGAAATGAAACTCACCCAACTATTTGTCGCTGGAGGTTGAAGTCGCTGGAGATTGAAGGAAGAAGTTTTGTAGACTTGTTGGTTGGGAGAGAGTTAGAGAAGCTGTCGAGAGAGAGAGAGGAGATAGACGGTCAATGATTTAAAGAGTAGAAGGATGTGGGTTAATTTATATTTTTGAAAAGATTAGAAAGTTTTAAAAATATTAATCAAGTCCACAATTAACTTAATCATGTTTTCTAATTATGTTTGACCCTTTAAGTTAATCAATGTGACCAATCCTTCATTCAAGACTTAAAAGACACCTTTTCTTCAATTTTCTCAAGATACTAATAGGCAATGCAGGTTCCTTAGTTGCTCTGTTTAATTCAGTTAATTCATTTAAAATGATAATTTTTCTTTTATTAAATGAATTGATATTTTTAACATATAATCCAAATTTAAATGGATTTTTTTAAAAAAGAGAAGAATACCGTATATGTATGTGTATGTGTGTGTGTGTATATATATATATATATATGAGATTAATAGAGTTAAATATGGTAAATTTTGAGTTTTCTTTAAGCTCATAAATATTTAAAATAAGGAGAAAACTTAATTAATGTTCAAAAAAACCACAAATAAGATAAATAACATTGGAGGCCTCTAAGACATGCCACATAGGATGAGTTAAGATTCTCCTTTATACAAGCGCGTGCGCACTCTCTCTCTCTCTCTCACACACACACACACACACACACATATATATATATATATTAATTTATCCCGTTATCCTAATTTATGTGATACTTTCGTTTCTCGAGAGTAATAGTTTAAATTTAATCATGAATCTGGGGATAAAATATTAAGTTCTTGAAATAAAATTTATATATTTAAAAACAATACAGAAAGTACTATCAATCACCGTAATTGACAATTCAAAATATTTACAAAATATATGACAAAGTTACGATCAAAAATAGGTTTGAATTTCAAAATATAAAAAATGTCACATAAATTAAAATGAAGGGAGCAAAAGAATGATTAAAAAATTAATAATTTTTGTTTAAATTCAATAAACCCCACTTCAAATAAAAGAAGGAAACTGAAAAAACTATGGATGAGAACTTGAAGAAAAAAAAATAGTTTGGTGCATTTTTGTCGGAGTCTGTTTTTAAAGCTTGAACTTGTGATTTTCTGGTCCCATAATAACAACTTTATCAATTGCTCCAAGGCTCCCCTTGAAGAACTTGACGCGTTTCGATCTAGTTTTACGTTTTTTCTACAATCATGTATTCAATATTTATTGACTAGTTAATTCAAATTTACGCTATGTAGGTCCATTAAAAGTAAAATTTTCAGTGGTCGATATCCAAAACCACCAATTAAGGACTGAGAAGTACCATCAATCTTGCTAGGTTCCGTGATGTTTATTTTATTTTACGTCCTGTTAGGGTCTAAGCAAATCAGCCTGGATATTAATTAATTACAAAAAAAGATTCATATTACCTGACCTCCACTCTTTCAGCTATATCCATTTGTAATCATGTTAAGATAATGCAATTTTTCAGTTATTTTACTATTTTTGTTTTGGAAAACATCTCTCTCTTTCTCTCTCTCTCTCTCTCCTTTTTAAGTAGTTTTGGTTTTTGACCTCAAAATCAAAGGTAGAGGGGTGAATTCCCTTCGTTGAAAAATTATAAATAGACAAAAAAGTATGAACATTTTACATATATATAAATTATTAAATTCTCTTGACGATGTAGGATTTTTTTAATTAAGTTCTCTCATTTAAATTTCTGATTCTGCAAGTTACCTCAATTATTGATAAAAGAGAGGGAAAAACCCAATTATACTGAAGACATATTCTCTTTGAGCACATACACGTAGGGCCAGATTGTGTGTATGCCTAAGCATTCCAATCACTAAATTTTGTATTAAAAAACACAAATTAACTCCTAGAGGTGTTAGTTGAAGACAATGTTTGATTGTAATGGGGACAAAGGTGCACATTCGAATAGTGTTATGGACAAAAAAGGTAATGATTTTTTTTTTCATTTTTTAATTTTAAAACTGAATAGTATGATTTGATGTAATAAGGTAAACTGAATGTAGAATGACTTCAGGCCTCCTTTAACTCCTTATATTCTGAGGTAGACTTTTCTAATTACTCTTTTGTATTGATTTGAAAGGGAATAATCTGTCATGTTTTTGAATTATCATTATGGAAAATTAAAGGTGTTGGTGTTAAGTACATTTTACTATTTAACTAAAATATTAAAATGTATATGTTATATGATAGTGGATATAAATTGACAAGAAGGTGGTCATTATTTTTGATGCAACTTGTGTAATCACCAATATCATGTTTTACCTAAAACTGTCAACTGAATTGGTTCGGCTCAACCCGATATCGGCCTAGATTTTTTTTACCAGGTTTGAGTTCGATACGATCCGGTCACCCCGCTTGATGGGACTGTCCATACCAGGACTAACAGTAAAAAAATTCCAAACAACGCCTCACCGATCCATTTATGAAAGTAACCTGTTTAACCGGTCTTGAATCGGGTCAACCCAACCCAATTCTATAATGGCCCGGTTACCGGTCCTTGAAGGAAAAAAAAGAGGCTAAATTTGAATTTTCATATTTTTTCAATATATACATTTAATATATATTATATATACACCCATATACAATATATAGTTGTATACTACTTGAAATACTACTTAAAACAATATACATTCCATATATACTACTTAAAATATTAATTGAAACAATATACATAACATATATACGTACAACAAATACTACTTATATTATATACACACACATATATATACAATATATACTAAAAAATTAAATAACCACTTTAAACAATATATACATCCAATATATACTACTTTAGAAAATATAAACACACATATATATACAATATATACTACTTAAAAATTAAAATACTACTTTAAACAATATTCATACAATATATATACATTACATATAATACTACTTTAAAAAATATATACACACAAATATATATACAATATATAGTTATATAATACTTGAAATACTACTTGAAACAATATACATTCAATATATAGTACTTAAAATACTAATTGAAGTATAGAATACAGGTGAGTTCTTAACATTTCCAATCTTTAAAAAGCAATCATAATGAAGAATACTTTACAAAATATACACACAAATGTACATATGATATATAGTTATATACTACTTGAAATATTACTTGAAACAATATCATTCAATATATACTACTTAGAATACTACTTGAAACAATATACATACAACATATATACGTATAATAAATACTACTTAAAATACTACTTTAAACAATATACATGCAACATATATACATTACATATTACACTACTTTAGAAAACATATACCCATTCAATTTATACTACTCTAGAAAATACATACACACATATATATAAAATATATACTACTTAAAAATTAAAATATACAACTTAAAATTTAAAATGCTACTATAAATAATATACATACAACATATATACATGATATATTATACTACTTTAAAAAATATGCATACAAATATACATACAATATATAGTTATATACTACTTGAAACAATATACATTCAATATATATTACTTAAAATATTATTTGAAACAATATACATACGACATATATACGTACAATAAATACTACTTATAATACTACTATAACCAATATACATACAACATATATACATTACATAGTATACTACTTTAGAAAATATACATACATATATATATATATATATATATATATATATATATATATATATATATACAGTATATAGTTATATACTACTTGAAATACCACTTGAAACAATGTACATTCAATATATACTACTTAAAATACTACTTGAAACAATATACATACAACATATATACGTACAATAAATACTACTTAAAATACTACTTTAAACAATATACATACAACATATGTACATTACATATTATACTACTTTAGAAAACATATATACATTCAATGTATACTACTTTAGAAAATATATACACACACATATATACAATATATACTACTTAATATAATAATACTTGAAATCTTGAATATATATTGAAGTATTAACACACACTACTTAAAATATAAACTTATATAGAATTTTTATATGTCAATACTAGCAGTCTAAATAATATTTGCTAACATTATTTTTCAATTTTCATTGTATGGATATTTGTTTGTTATGTTTATGTAAAGTTTGATAGTAATGTATTAAAAGTATTTAATTCAAATTACATATTCAATTTAAGTAAAAAAAATATGTAAGGAGTGAATGAATCTTGTAGTTGACTTATTGCAAAATGATCCAAAACTTGTAAGTTACAAGATTGACAATTCTACAAAATTTGCATCATTTTTTCCAATCATTCACGTTAATATTAACGGGAACTGCCTAAGGAGTGTCAGAATCAATGGGGCCAAAGCCATGCATTAGACTTGATTGTGTTGAGTTCTCCCTTGCAGTCATAATTTATTTCAGATTTTGTTCGTCTGCCGGCTCCACCTCCATTCCTTGATTTCTTTGTTCTTCTCTAATTCAGTCTCTTAAGTCAAACTAGAACATTCATAGCATTTCCACCCAATGAGTGTCAATTGTCTCCAAGCTGCTGTCGTTCCTGACTAAAAATATTTTCTGATGCAATGGTTGACAATGAAACATTCCATATATCTCTAGCTAATTTTAAAAGTATAGGGTATTGTCTTTTATTATTCTTCCACTAATATAGCACGTTGATCCTTGTTCTACGATCCTCTATCGATTAACTAATATAATTCTTAAGCTCTTCTCAAGAAAGGGTTCTGTGTGCTGAAGGCGACACCGTGTCCCCAACATATAAATAAAAAAAGTAATCAGGATAGCTACTATGTGCCTGTCTTTTAGAAGATGATGGCTCCTCGGGAGCTTTGGGGTGGAATTTGGAGTGATATATTTCAGTACAACATCATCAAGTAAATCGACATAATGGTTGTATAATGCATTATAACACCCCGTATTTTTGTGCTAGACTTTGAAGCGTCGTTATTATGTGTGTAAACTATAATCCCAAGCTTTAATTTCAAATTCATGTGTCATGATTTTTTTCCTAGTGTGTGAAGTGCTTTCGAGGTGAAAAATATTCATAGGAATCACTTAGAACAAAGTTGAGATAAGAGCCTTTGATTCGTTCAAAGTTTGGTATTCGATTCTAGAAGGGTCTACTTTGAATGTGTATAAATTTTTATAAAAGAAGAATTTTTCATCTCAAGACCCACCAAATTGTATATAATTGAGTCAGCTTTCCAACGATATCAATTTTTTCTTAATCTAATACCCGAGCAAAAAGTTATGTCCTTTTACATGAGAGACAGTAAGGGCAGGAGATATGCCCGTGCTGCTCGGGTTAGTCTATCAGGATAAAGGAGGCACCACAGGGGTTAGTCCTTCGGGATAAAGGGGGAGATTCTCGGTCAATTACTTCATTATTTAAGCTTTTTAAGGGTCAAGGGGTACTTTGGTCCTTGCCCCTCAACCCCAAATGTCCAAGGCACTAATTATAACACCCAAAAGGGCATTATTTGCCTATCTTCCTCAAAATTTCTCAGGTAAAAACCCTCCCCTTTCTCCTTTAAACAAAGTTCAAGAATTTTCTCTTAAGAACACAAGAATTCGAGCTTCAGTTTTAAGATTTCTTCAAGAATCCATCTAATTAAGGTATGTGGGAGTTCATCCATGGGTCTCCTTTCACCCATGGAGCCCAAAAACCTTTTTTGGGTTTTAAATTATGAGTTTTACATATTTAAGTTGAACTACCAAAAACCTTTTTTGGTTTTAAATTATTAGTTTTACATGTTTAAGTTGAACTATCTCCGTGTTACTCTTGTTAATTTAATTTCAATTTATGATTATAAGTGCTTCCAAGAGGAATGAGTCATATAATGTTTTGAATGTTGTAATTCCATGTCATGTTCAGTTGATTTTAGGATAAATCCCTAAATTATGATTTTTGCCATGAAATCCTATTGTATCCCTCATGTTTAAGATATTCTCATATATAAGCTTATGATTTTCACATGTTTGATGAAATGCCCATGTTTGGGTCTTTGAAACATAATCACTTACCAAAATTTCCTTCTCACACGAAAGAAAAAAGATGTTTAGCTTTTTTGTCTGCCTTCTTTACCTATCAAAGACTCTGTTAACATTACAGATGGCACTATCTTACCTCTTTCATACTGTGGGTCCTCAAGGTCTTGGTGTTGTAATCGACCAATAGTAGAGTTTAAAGGGCGATCGCGGGGTTACTGAATGAAGTCCTCCGATGGATAAGGCACACTGAATACTCTGATTGGGTGTGGACTGGGAAAAAGTAGTAGCTAAAGTAAAGCTAAAAGGTATTAGTAAAGAAGTAATGAAGATCTGATATATATTGAAAAGAGGTATTTTCTCACTTAGGTGCACAGCGTCCCATTGGTAATAATTCTACTACGGTGCCATAAATTCGCAAGCTGATCCTAAGTATGCAATATTTCAAGTTTGATATCATATTCTATACTCATTCAGGGCTGGTGGGTTATGAATACCCGATACCTATGTTATTTACATAAATTCAGCTTTACAAGTACTCAGATAGTTAATCCACGAATCTTATCAGTATACTCAAATATCCATATTCATGATGAGCATTATTAGTTTATATGTTAATAATTACCCTAGAATTTGTATGCACTATTATTTTCAGAATACCATAACCTGAGCTTATCAGTTATCAGTTATCAGTGCATGCACTAGTTAGCATTTTAGTGTCTTTCAGTTGGGAGTAGGATTTAGCAGCGATCAAACCCAGGGATGGGGGATCACCTACCAGTAGAGGGTGTGACCTTTAGTAGCAGTCCCTGAGTTCTAGAACTACGTAGCCAGCGTAGGTTAGAGATGTCAACCTATTAGTTGAGGGTTGACAAGGTGTTCACCTGCCAGTTGAGGGTGACATATATCTAATTAGAGAACCTTCTAGTTGAGGGTGAGTCATTAGTCATTCAAAACACCAGTTTAGTGGATCCACATAACTAGTGTTAGTACTCGTGGCACAGTACTGACATCCTTCCAACTAGGGTTACAGGTTGGACCCCAATTAGCTCATGTCAGTTATATGATACCTCCCATAGTTTCAATCAGTATTCAGTGTATTTTTAGTTTAGGTTTGCTTGACTAAGTGTACAAAATTTTAGATATTTAGTTATACAGATTTTAGTCTTTTAGATTAAAGATTGTCTCAGTGACATAACAGATATACACTTAGTCTTGCATTATCAAATATTACAGTTTTCATGTATTCATGCTTAGTTATCTCATGTTGTTCAATTAGTCCTTATCTCATATGCATAGCACCCCACTATTTCAGTTAAGTTATTCAGACTAAGTATAATTTAATTTTTCATAACCAGTATTTAGTTATTAGTTAATCAGTATACAATTATTAGTTAATCAGTATATAGATACTAGCTATTCAGTATCTAAATACTAGTTATTCAATATTTAGATGTGTAATACCATGTAAGATCCTAGCTCATTTCAGCTCTGGATTGCATGTTAAAGGGGTCCAAGACTTAGAAATTTCACTAAGTGTTGGGACTTAGTCATTTTCAAGGCCCCTAAACTTCGATGATTTTATTTTTGACCTTCTCAACCTCAGAATGTTGATTTTTAAGTTGATTTATGATCGGGGTTGTTTAAGGTGTGTCTCTAGTGAGTTTTAGAATTTTCCAACGAGCTTAGGGGTGTGTTTGGAGAAGAAAAATAGTGAGGGCACCGGGATAGGCCCATGACACGAGGCTTATCCCATCAGACTAGATCTTGCAGTGTAGGGATTAGCCTGCCGCTCTGGAGCCCATGGTGCGGGGCTTTGCTCGTCGTTCTAGAGTTCGCGATGCGCCCACCCTTTTTTTGTCCAGCTTTTGTTCTTCGTCATTTAAGGGCATTTGGGTCAATTCCTCTCGCCCAATATCATCCATAACATGAAATTTAGTTCTCAAAGGCGCATTATTTTCCCTTTATTCATAAAATCTCTCAAGAAAACTATCTTTTATCTGAAGAACAAACCCTAACCCATTCTCAAGAAAATAAGAAATTCAAGCTTAAAACCTCAAGAAATTCCCATGAATATTCACGAAAGCATCTATTAAGGTAAGTGTGGTGTTCATCCATGGGTTCTTTTCACTCATAGAGTCTAAGAATTCCTTTTTGGTTTTAAATTATGAGTTTTTCATGTTTAAGTTGAAATATCTCCATGAATCTCTTGTGAATTCAATTACAAGTTATGTTTATAAGTGATTTTCAAGTGGAATAAGCCATTACACATTTTAAATGTTGCCATCTTCATGTTAAATCCCTAAGTTATGATTTTACTCTTATGATCATGTTATTGTCGCATGCTTTACCCATTCCCATGCTTAAGTTCATGACTCTCATGCGTTTGATGAAATGCCTAAGTGTTGGGTTTTGAATAATGATCCCCTACCATGGTTTAAAGCTTTTATATAGCATTATTGTTAATTCCATTCAGTTCTGGTGGGTTATGAACATCCGATACCTATGTAATTTACATAAATTTAGATTTTTATGTACTTACATAGTTAATCCATGACTCTTATTAGTATACTTATATGTTTATAATCACGATGAGCACTATCAGTTATGTAATAATGTTCATTCTAGTTCAGTCTATTCTAGTATCAATGTCAATACAATGGGGAGTAGGATTTAGCATCAAGTGAACTCAGGAATGAGGGCTCACCTGGCAGTAGAGAGTGTCACCCTTAGTAGCAATCCTCGAGTTCCAGAGCTACGTAGCCAGCATAAATTAAAGATTTCTACCTGACAGTTGAGGGTTGAAAAAGTGCTTAAGTAACGCCCCGATTCGCTGAACCGGAATGGTACACGGTGCTCTTGACCCCGAGGGACCACAAGCTAACCCATGACTGATATTTGTACCTGTAAACTGCATAATATATCATAAAATATGCGGAAACATGAACTATAAGGCCATAACGTTCAATACTGATACATATCTGAAAAATATGGTATAAGAATACCAAAAAGAAACACATATACTGGAGTATGACATATAATCTGACATCTAGTCTGAAAGCCTCTAACTGAACTAATAAAGAGTTGATGAGACATGTCCCCAACTAACTCTAACTACTGAAATAAAGTGAAAACCGAAATACAAATGAAATTATTATGTCCTCGAAGGATGAGGACTCACGTCTAACTCTGACTGCTGATCGTAGAATCTACTGCTGTCTTGGAGCTCATGCCTCTGAACCTATGGTGTAACATAAGAGAAAGCACCATAGCACAAATGCGTCAGTACATCTGAATGTACTGAGTATACGAGTGAGGTAGGCTAAATGGAAAGGGTTATATTCATGAAAAATATTGACTGATATGAACATGAGAGTACATACATGCATACGTAACTGTAACTGAACTCGTGGAGATACTGACTACTAAGTCTAAATACTGATAACATGAGTATACTGAAAATGAGATTCTGAAAAACTGAGTTTACTAATATTGATATGTAAATAACTAATAAGTGATGGATTTTATACTATATTACTGAATACTAAGAGACTGATATTGCATTACTATTAAATGAATGATTATTTCTGACAGTTCAAATTATGAAGAACTGGTCTGATTGATTGTATCTGACAGTCCTGAAGCTGAGTACTGATAGCATGAGTTCTGATAGCTTTTGTGATTGATAGCATAAGTGAATGTATCTGAAAGTCTATAAATTGAAGGATACTATCTGAGTTTAATTCTATTTTTGAGTTGATTATATCGGACAGTCCTGATATACTGAAATTTGAAGAACTACCTAAGTTCTTTACTAAGACTGGGTAGCTATAGCTGACACTCCTAAAATTTATAACTGAAACTGTGGGAAGTAGTTATCTAATTGACATGCCCCAAATATGCTATAATAGCTAAGCTGGGTTCCAATCTCTGCCCCGACTAGAGGGGTATCAATACCGTCCCACTGGTAAGGACAACTGTAAGAACCCTATACTGGCAGGTACTCAATGAGAACGGTGGGAACCCTAAACTGATGCGTTAATCTACCTCATCAACCCTAATCTGATGGGTTAAGATATCTTAATCTACGCTGGTTACGTAGTTCTGGAACACAAGGATGACTATTAAGAATCACACCCTGAACTGGGGGGTGTATTCCCATCCTTGGGTTCACTCGGTGCTAACTTCTACTCCTATATGAAGGACTCTGAACTGAATAACTAAGCTAAACTGAATAACTGAACTAAATTGATTAGATGAACTGATACTGATTAACTGGACTGATACTAGTGGTATTGTTTAGCAGAGCTAAACTAAGTTTACTGGATTCCAATGACTGACGGAACGTACTGAGTTCTGAGGACTGGTTGAGAGTACTGAAGTCACTAAGATTGACTGTGAATACTGAGGTTGCTGAGGTTACTGAGCACTGAGATTACTGAGATTACTGGACTACTGAAATTATTGAGATTTCTGAGTTTTCCTGAGTCATATGATTGACTGAATTTTATAGATCATGGCTTGACTGAGAGTATCGTGAAAACATGACATAGCTCTAGGCACACAACTACATTTTTTGGGTACAAGTACCCCCAGGACTCGATGGAAGGAAATTGACACTACTTGAATTTCTTGAGTATACGACCATCAATAAAAATCCATAATACATGAGTGGGGGATTTCATGAAGTACATGGTCATCATAATATCTATCATGAATAGGAATGCTTATAAACAAGTCATAAATCTCATATTCTAATATCATGGGCATTCCGACAACATATACTATTCATAGTAATCATATGGAAACCATTCAAGCGTAAGGGAACGGGAACATGTAACGTTTAGTTCATATTGTAATGATTTGGGGATATTATACTTCATGTATTTATTCAACATCTCAAACATGGCAGGGAAAGCATGGATATATTTTGTGTACATAATTTATATCTCCATTATCATACATGCTTTATACCACAACAATAAGAACACATAATTTGCATGGAAATTCATATTGGAGTGTATGACTAACATGAACTTGTTATTTAGATATCATGAAATCATGTAAATATGAAGTTCTAACATACTAGGCATTTTATCGAACACCTTGCATGCATTCTTTAAGGCATAGGTGTATTTCATACTTGCATTCTATCAATCCATCTAAAATCATGTTTTTTAAATAACAACATAACTTTCATGAGATATATAGTCACGATACTATTATATAGCAAAACAAACAAGAATCAAAATAGGTATGATCATATCACCACAATCAACCAAGCTTTTGTATTTTAAAGATTGATTCTTGAACTCTACGGACGAAAGGAATCCGTGGATGAACACTACGCATACCTTAGAAGGAAGATTCTTGATGATTAATGGAGGAATTTCCTTGAAATTGGATCTTCAAGCTTAATTATGCAACCCTAGTAGTTTTTCTCTTTTAGTGCTCTTGGGTGATGAGCTTTGAGATGAAAATAGGGTTGTAATATGTTTAGAAGCTATATATTTTACAGGGTTAAGTTTAGGGACGTGTAAGGAGTGTTAAAAGACTTAATTACCCTCAAAGTAACTCAAAACGGAGTATTTTTGGCATTGGAACTGACTTAGGCGGCGCCTAACCAATCGCCTAAGTTTGGTTGGGCGGCGCCTAATCAATTGCCATCCTTACTGTCTCTCACGAAAAAGGGCATAACTTTTTGGTCGGGTATTGGATTAAGGCAAAATTGGTAATGTTGGAAAGGTAATTCAATTATCTACAATTTGGTGGGTCTAAATCAGCCAAAATAATATATTAACATTAAGTTATACTCATTCAAATATTACCCTTGCAAAATCGTACACTAAAACTTGATGGATTCAAAAACTCTTAGCTTTTTTTTACCTTAAGTGACTCATATGAACATGCTTAATGTATCATAAGCTATATTATTGCTAGGATACTCATTGTAAGTCATGCACTAAAATACTACTCACAGGATAGGAGGTTTCATACGTAAAAAAAATGGTTCATCTTCTAGCTTAGAAATATAGGGGTATTACAATATCTCCCCCTTGGGAACATTCGTCCGCAAATAAGAATTTACTGAGATGGGAGAGATGATAAGATGAAGTAAGTACAAGACATACACTACTGAAACATGGGTTCATGACTGAAATGACTGAAAGCTGAGAATAACATACTGAACATGCATATCTGATGCATGGGAAACTGATTCATGAATATAAGACTGAGGATTCTAATAAAGTAAGTTTTCTCAAAATGAAAATGCATATCTAATGCACAACTAAAATGCTGAATCCATGCATATCTGATGCATGATTATATGACTTACATGATATGTGAATGCATGACTGAAAGTACTAATGAGCTGATCATGCATATCTGATGAGTGAATTCACGACTAAACTTACTCATGAACATGCAATGGTAAACGTATCAAGTTTGAACTGAAAACTGAGCATGAAACTGAATACTAAGTTTGGTACTGAAATATGAACATGAGAACGAGTAAGTTTAAGGAAAACTATTACCTTGAACTGATAATACCAATAAGTTTGAGATTAATTACTCCATATGCATGATCGGGAACATGAGAACATAACTAAGTCTGGGATGTGGTAGATATACTGAATATCATGATCTAAACTGAAACTTGAAAACATGGAATACCACTGAAGTTGGAGTTTGAGGGTTAGCTTATGAGTACCCCTTCTCCAAATTGGATTTATCAAAAGAAAATAGAGAAGCATGTTTATGTCATGAAAGTTTGGGGGTATGATGTATCTCCCCCTTGGGACACTATGTCCCTCAAAGAATACTGACTTGGATAAGCTACTGAGGGAAATTGAGGCGATGTTCAAAACACCTAGGAACTGAGTCATGACTGAATAACTAGGATCTGAAACTGGGACATGATACATGAACTGAGATGAACACGGGTGCATAAATACACTAACTTATCTGATTAACTAAATAACTGATAGCTGAATACTGGATCTGGAAAGCTAAACTGTACTTAGTTTGAATAGCTGGGATGAGATTTTTGAGTTTTATGCATAGGAGATAAGGACTAACTGAGTAGAATGAGGTATCTGAGCATGGATTCATGAAGTCTATATTATTTGAGAATGCAAGACCAAACGTACAACATGGCTCTGAGGTATTCTATAAACTGGGGTACTGAAACACGGATAACTGAGTACTAACAACCTGAATGCTATGGTAAAGCATGTATGGAACTGTACTGAGTTTCAAATATGGTTACTGAACTGAAAATGACATTATAACTAAGCCTATAGCTAGTATAGAAGTACTGAATTCAAGGACTGAACACTGATCACTGAGTGTTGGATATTGAAACTATAATTGAGTTGGCAACTGATGTTTTGATGGCTACTTGCTGGGGACTGACATAAGTCAAGGATCTAAATGTACACTTAACTTTATACTTTCCCAACTTCTAAATTCAACCCCTTGCTAGATGCTTAGTTGCACATTTATCATGATATTCAAGCCTATCTTCACAACTACACCCTCGTGCAAAGTAAGCATGCAACAATCTTCTCTTATCTAAACAACTGCTCACCACTACACTATTCTATAAGGAGAGCTAACTGGAGGAGTAAATTAGGAGGACCTGAAACATGAATTGTTACAAACTAAACTTGACACATGACTGAAACTTGGGGAATAAAATATCAAAAGTTTGGATTTACCAGTAAGATCTGAACTGAGGATATACATAACATAGTCTAAATGTATCTGATCTGTAGGGGCATAGCATGAGTCATGGAAGCTAAGTATACTGGAAAGCATGATATGCGTACATGAGTCATGAGCTTAATGACCTGAGTCTAGAGTTTCTGTACTCATGGGACATAATTCGTAATACTGAGGGAGCTGGAACTGAACCCCTTATACTGGGAATTAAAGGTGCAAATAATCCTGTGGAAAGTGCGTGAAAATAGATTGTGCTCATGGAACATGACTCGTACTGTGGAGTAAAAGGGACTCCTTATGGTGGAAATTGAATTCATACATGATCATGGAAAAAGAGATACATGGGCATGGTTCGTGACCATAGAGTTGATATGTAAGACCTGAGTGGATTTCGTGATAGCTAAAGTATAAATCTTTGTACTGAAAAGAGGATGGGTTGGGAATCGTCTTCCCTTACTGCTTTTCTATACATACTGGCATTACTACTGGAATCTTGAGAGTGTGAATTGATCACTTGATCTACCATCACATACCTATATTCTATTCAACACCTGCCTATCTTACTAAATACATCATCTGATTCTGTTTCCTCATATACTGCTAATATCACATTCACACCTTCATGCTTAATTTTGAGTCAATAAACTTAAGTTTTTAGCTCGTACTGTTCAAGCCTACTAATTTAATCCCCATGAATACATAATCTGATCAAATAGAATAATACTATCCCATCTCTACTACTGCTAAACTTCTGGGTTCAAGAATGAGTTCTCATGATCATGAATAAAATCTGTACGACCTTAGAACAATAATAAACTGATGAGATACTGTTTGAGTCTGTGGCTAATCCCATAACTGACTGTAGGGACTGTCTGAGAAAGCCCTATCTTTAGGACTTTGAACTTCACTGTTTCTATTACCTTAAAAGTAAGGTAAAGTAAACATGAAGGGCGCATGATATGAATCTACATGGGTTCCTTAGAGAAACTTGCCATAGCACGATCTTGAGACATGAAAGAAGGGAAACTATTCCTAAAACATCTCATAGCCTCCTGCATATAAGTGTGGTGCACAACATTCCCATGTACAAGACTTTACTTAATGCAGCTTTCAGACTTCCTAGGACACTGTTGAACCTTAGGCTCTGATACCAAGTTTATAACACCCCAATTCAGTGAACTGGAATGCTACACGGTGCTCATGACCCCGATAGACCACAAGCGAAACCATGACTGATATGTGTACCTGTAAACTGCATAATATCTCATAAAATATGCGGAAATATAAATTGTAAGGCCATAAGGTTCAATACTGATATATATTTGAAAAATATGGTATAATAATACCAAAAAAAACATAAATACTGAAGTCTTAACATCTAATTTGACATCTAGTCTGAAAGCCTCTAACTGAACTAATAAGGAGTTGATGGGACATGTCCCCAACTAACTCCAACTACCGAAATAAAGTTAAAACTAAAATAGAAATGAAATAATCATGTCCTCGAAGGATAAGGACTCACGTCTAACTCTGACTGCTGATCCTGGAATCTACTGCTGTCTTGGAGCTCATGCCTCTGAACCTATGGTGTAACATAAAAGAAAGCACCATAGCACAAATGCGTTAGTACGTCTGAATGTATTGAGTATATGAGTGAGGTAGGCTAAATGCATGAAAAATACTAAATGATATGAATGTGAGAGTACATACATGCATCCGTAACTGTAACTGAACTCGTCGAGATACTAACTACTAAGTTTGAATACTGACAACATGAGTGTACTGATAATGAGATTCTGAAAGACTGAGTTTATTGATATTGATATGTAAATCACTAATAAGTGATGGATCTGATACTATATTACTGAATACTAAGAGACTGATATTGCATTACTGATAAATGAATGATTGTTTTTCATAGTTCAAATTATAAAGAACTGGTCTGATTGACTGTATCTGACAGTCCTGAAGTTGAGTACTGATAGCATGAGTTCTGATAACTTTTGTGATTGATAGCATAAGTGACTATATCTGAAAGTCCATAAATCTGAAGGAAACTATCTGAGTTTAATTCTATTTTTGAGTTGATTATATCTGACAGTCCTGATATACTGAAATCTAAAAAACTATCTAAGTTCTTTACTGAGACAGGGTAGCTATAGCTGACAGTCCTGAAATCTGTAACTGAAACTGTGGGAAGTAGTTATCTAACTGACATGCCCCAAATATGCTATAATAGCTAAGCTTGGGTCCAATCTCTGCCCCGACTGGAGGGGTGTCAATACCGCGCCACTGGTAAGGACATCTGTGAGAACCCTATACTAGCAGGTACTCAATGAGAATAGTGGGAACCCTAAATTGATGGGTTAATCCACCTTATCAACCCTAATCTGATGGATTAAGATGTCCCAACCTATGCTGGCTACGTAGTTTTGGAACATAAGGATGACTACTAAGAATCACACCTTGAACTGGAGGGTGAGTTCCCATCCTTGGGTTCACTCGGTGCTAACTTCTACTCCCATCTGAAGGAAACTAAACTGAATAACTAAGCTGAACTGAATAACTGAACTGAACTAATTAGCTGAACTGATACTGATTAACTGGACTGATACTAGTGGTATTGTTTAGTAGAGCTAAACTAAGTTTACTGGATTCCAATGACTGATGGAATATACTGAGTTCTGAGGACTGGTTGAGAGTAATGAAGTTACTGAGATTGACTATGAATACTGAGGTTTCTGAGGTTACTGAGCACTGAGATTACTGAGATTTCTGAGTTTTCCTGAGTCACATGACTGACTGAGTTCTATAGATCATGGCTTGAATGAGAGTATCGTGAAAACATAACATAGTTTTAGGCACATAACTATATTTCTTGGGTAAAAGTACCCCCAGGACTCGATGGAAGAAAACTGACACTACTTGAATTTCTTGAGTACACGACCATCAATAAAAATCCATAATACATGAGTGGGGGATTTCATGAAGTACATGGTCATCATAATATCTATCATGAATAGGAATGCTTATAAACAAGTCATAAATCTCATATTCTAATATCATGGGCATTTAGACAACATATACTATTCATAGCAATCGCATGGAAACCATTCAAGCGTAAGGGAAAGACAATATGTAATGTTTAGTTCATATTGTAATGATTTGGGGATATTATACTTCATGTATTTATTCAACATCTCAAACATGGCAGGGAAAGCATGGATATATTTTGTGTACATAATTTATATCTCCATTATCATACATGCTTTATACCACAACAATAAGAACACAATTTGCATGGAAATTTATATTGGAGTGTATGACTAACATGAACTTGTTATTTAGATATCATGAAATCATGTAAATATGAAGTTCTAACATACTAGGCATTTTATCGAACACCTTGCATGCATTCTTTAAGGCATAGGTGGATTTCATACTTGCATTCTATCAATCCGTCTAAAGATCATGTTTTTCAACTACCAACATAACTTTCATGAGATATACAGTCACGATACTATTATATAGCAAAACAAACAAGAATCAACATAGGTATGATCATATCACCACAATCAACCAAGCTTTTGTATTTTAAAGACTGATTCTTGAACTCCACTGAAGAAAGAAATCCGTGGATGAACACTATGCATACCTTAGAAGGAAGATTCTTGATGATTGATGGAGGAATTTCCTTGAAATCGGATCTTCAAGCTTAATTATGCAACCATAGTTGTTTTTCTCTTTTAGTGCTCTTGGGTGATGAGCTTTGAGATGAAAATAGGGTTGTAATATGTTTAGAAGCTATATATTTCATAGGTTTTAGTTTAGGGACGTGTAAGGAGTGTTAAAAGACTTAATTACCCTAAAATTAACTCAAAACGGAGTGTTTTTGGCATTGGAACTGACTTAGGCGGCGCCTAACCAATCGCCTATCCTTACTGTCTCTCACGAAAAAGGGCATAACTTTTTGCTTGGGTATTGGATTAAGGCAAAATTTGTATTGTTGGAAATATAATTTGATTCTCTAAAATTTGGTGGGTCTAAATCAGCCAAAATATCTCATTAACATCGATTTATACTCGTTCAAAGATAACCCTTGAAAAATCGAACACTAAAACTTTATGGATTCAAAAACTCTTAGCTTGTTTTACCTTAAGTGACTCATATAAACATGCTTAATGTATCATAAGCTATCTTATCACTATGATACTCATTGTAAGTCATGCACTAAAATGCTACTCACAGGATAGGAGGTTTCAAATGTACAAAAAAAAATAGTTCATCTCCTAGCTTAGAAACATAAATGGTATTACAGTTTACCTGCCAGTTGAAGGTGACACATATCTCGTTAGAGCACCTGCCGATTGAGGGTGACTCATTAGTCCTTTGGGATACTAGTTTAGTGGATCCACACAGTATTGTTAGTACTCGTGGCACAGTACTGAGACAATTCTAACTGGGGTTATAGGTTGGACCCCAATTAGCTCAGATTGGGGCATGTCAATTAGATGATACCTCCCACAGTCTCAGTACAATATCCAATATAGTTTCAATTCAAGTTGCTTGACCAAGTGTACAAAATTTTAGTTATTTAGTTATACACTTTACAATCTTTCAGATTTCAAGGTCTTTCAGATTTTAGATTTATTTCAGTTTACAGATTTATGCTTGGTCTTGGATTTTGAGATGTTATAATTTTTATATATTCATAATCAGTTATCTATGCTATTCAGTTAATCCTTATTTTATTTGCATAGTACCCTATGTATATCTGCCTAACCTCATCTCATATACGAGTACATTTAAAATACTGACCACATACTCTTCTTTAAGCTATGATGTCTCATATCATAGGTTCAGATGCATAATTTCCCAACCGCAGTTGGACAACTCAGCATAAATTAATAGCCGTAGTGGTCAGTCCTCATCCATCAAGGACATGCTATGTTTATTCAGTTATTTTAGTATCTTTTTTTCAGTTAGTCAAAGTTAGTTGGGGGTCTGTCCCATTAAATCCTTAGTCAGTTTAGAGGCTTTCAAGTCAGTTAGTTATTTTTAGTCTTTATCAAATATCTCAGACTTATGATTGATTTAGTTTTTCAGTATTCCAATTTATATTTCCTTCTCAATTTATCTTCCGCATAAGTGTTATGTTCATAATTATTTAGTGCTCATAATATGTACCAGCTCATGGGTTTGCTTGTGGTCATTTATGTTTGTAAGCACAATTATTGCAGCTAGGGGGTAGCCTCAAGTCATGAAAAAACTTGGTATTAGAGTTTGAAGTTTTAAAGTGTCCTTTGCATGAGTATGAAGCGTGCCACACTTATGGACAAGAGGCAACAAGACATTTTAGGAAAAGTTTCCCTTCTTTCAGTATTTATGTTATGCTAAAGAGCATGAGCTCTACTTAAACTTCCTTCCTAACTTATCTTTTGTTATATTTACAGATAATGCCTCCCAAAAGAAATAACGGAAGAAGGAATGGGAATAACCCTGTACCATCGCCTGTTTAAAAAGATCCCCTAAATGAAAATGTCTCTAACGCTAAGTTCACAGCTAGTTTTTACTACCTTAGCTCATTAAGTAGATGATCAAAACAATCAAAGAGTTATTACCCTAGCAAATCTAGTAGAAAATACCACTGCGGTCAGGATTTAGGATTTTAAGCGGATGATCCCCCCCTTTTAGGGATCCAAGTATGAGGAGGGTTCACAGGAGTTTCTTGATATAGTTCAGAAAGTGATGGATATTATGGGGGTCATGTTGAGTGAGAGTGCAGAGTTGGCTGCGTATTAGTTGTAGAATGTAGCTTATACATAGTTTAAGTAGTGAAGGAGGATAGGGGTGCTAAGGTAGGTCCTATAGAGTCTGAGAAGTTTGCCATGAATTTTTTAGATAGGTTCTTCCCATTAGATTTGAGGGAAGCTAAAGTGCACGAGTTTATCAATTTGAATCAAGGTAATATGATTTTGAAGAAAGATTAACTTAAGTTCACTAAGTTAGTGAGGTATGCTCCTTTGATAGTGGCTGATAATAGGTCTAGGATGAGTAAGTTTATATCTGGTGTATCTGATAGTATAGTCAAAGAGTGTAGGACTGTAATGTTTATTAAGGAGATTGATTTATCTAGACTTATAGTTCATGCTCAGCAGATTGAGGAAGAGAAGCTTAAGGAGAAAGAAAAAGAGAATAAGAGGGTAAAATAGGTAGTTTTAACTTTTCTCAGCCAAGGTCAGAGAGTGGTAATCATTCTTAGTTCCGTCAGAAGTCTTTAGCCACAACCCCATCTTCAGCTTGTGTGCTAGTGCCTAAGTTTAGGCATGATAGTCGGGATAGAGCGCCAAGCTCCAAGTCCTAGGGTAGTGTGAATAACGTTCGTACTAATCTTCTTTGTGGGAATTGTGGTAGGCATCATCAGGGTATTTGTAGAGATGACAGTGATGTGTGTTTTGGATATGTCAAGCCAGGCAACAAAGTTAGATATTGCCCAAAGGCTGGTCAGCAAGGGTAGTCTAATTGTCCTCCAGTTCCAGATAGTTGCTCGACTCAGTAGGGTACCACTTCCAGCACAACCAGTGGTCAGTGCCGGAATAGATTATATGTACTCCAGTCCTAACAAAATTAGGAAAGTTCTTATGATGTGGTTACGGGTATTATATAGGTTTTTCATCTTCATGTTTATACTTTATTAGACCCTGAAGATTTACTTTCTTTTATGACTCCTTATATAGCAGTCAATTTTGGTGTTAGTCCTGAATCTTTAGAAAAACCTTTCTCAGTGTCTACTCTAGTAGGTAGCTCCATTATAGCTAGACGGGTATACAGGAACTGCCCATTTATAGTGTCCCAGAGAGTTACCTTAGTGAATCTTGTAGAGTTAGATATGACTGATTTTGATTTCGTTCTCAGCATAAATTGGCTCCACTCATGTTATGCCTCAGTTGATTGCAAAAATAAAGTCGTTCAATTTTAGTTTCCTAATGTAAGACAATATCTGAGTAAATTTGTGAGCCTTTACACTTACTTTCTAAAAAGTGTTGTATTATTCTTTTCCGGTTAGAGAGGTTCTTCTAACATACATACACCATGTGAGCTATCATGATGTCCAATGTCATATTTCCCTAAGGGGAAAACCTCACGTTGAGGAAAGGTTACTCTTGCCAAAGAGTATAACCTGAGCTAAGTGATCACAATTTGTATTTATATAAATGGGGAAAATTTGTACCTACGTTGGCTCGTAGTTCTGGGGCATGTGAACTAGGACACATACTACTCCCTTACTTATATGCTCACTCTGTAGGAAATCCACCTTAAAATATCATAAGGGCTTACAATAGAAACCAGTTATGCATTTGTCTGTTTTAAACTGTAATCTAAGCTAACTATGTGAATTTCATATCTTAGCTGAGGATCAAAAGATCAAATCTTGTTCAAAATCTGAATATAAACTAATTGTAGGGTGCTCAAAAGCATAGTCTTCTTGAAATATCAATACTTAAACTTAGGGCTTTAAAACCCATGCTTTAAATTCATGTCAAATCAAAACAATACTTCATGCTCAATAATTTTCTTGAAATACTTCAATAATTTTAGTCAAGATAATGAAATCAAAATCACAATATGAATCTTATGGATCAAAACATGATCGTGCGTAATCTTGATGCACTTAAAGCCTTTAAATCTCATGCTTTATTTCATATGACCTGCAACTTAATATCATGCTTAAATCTCAATTGAAAATCTTTAAATCAAAAAATGAATAGACGAGAACAAGCATGCACTGTAACTCTTAAATCACTTTATAAATCCATAAACTCAAAACAAGATAGGTTGGGTATGAACCTTAATTGCAATTTATATAAATTAAACTTTAAAACTAGTTTTGGGCACAAATATGAAATGGGTATCCTTGTTCATAACCCCTCACACCTTATTTGATTAATTGGATGTAGAAGCTTGAGCTTTGAATTTCTAATGATGTTTTTGAAGCTTTTTCTTGAAGTTCTTAAACCCGAAAACTTGAATTCTTGGTTATCTTGAAAAAGAAAAGGTGAAACTTGGGATTTCTTGAAGTTAAATTTGAAGCTCTAGGGTTTGCTTGGAGACAAATTTGGTGAGGAATAAGTGTAATATGCTTATAATAGTATTAGATCTTTTGTTTTTACGAATTAGGTGCGTGGAAAAAGACTTAATTGCCCCTAGAATTTAAAATTCACAACTGGAATGTCGTTTCAGGATTCATCGCAAAGTAGTGACTCCCTCATAGCTATACTCACCACAACGCAGTACAATTTTAGTGAGTCGCTGAAAAATAATTATTGCTGTTTTGCACTCCACCGTGACGCACCAAGGTAGCCATCGCTATAGCCACCGTGACCTGGTGGAATCATGGTGGGCTACTATTTTGGGAAATCAAACGGGGTCCAATCCTTGTTTGAAAAATCCAAAACTTACCCGAGACATAATTATTGCACCCCTGAACATAAATTAACATAAAAACCATTATCTCGGAGCTCGAAAGGTCAGATTAAAATTTCTTGAAGTTAGAAGGTCTCAAAAATGGCTAAGTCCTCAACACTTAGTGAAGATTTCAAGACTTAAACCCCTTAAGTATGCAACTAAGAGCTAAGACACTCTAGGATTAGTACGGGGTATTATAGGTAACAATTTTTCTTATATTGACTCTTTTCCATTCGTAGTTTCAACTATGTAATACATCTCATGTCATTGCACACATTCAGTTCAGTTCATGTATCATGTTTCGGACTCATTTATGTAATCATGTTTCCAGTCATGCATGTTTAGTTTATGATATAAGTTTCCCTAGTGTTCTCAGCTAACCAGTCTCATTCGAGGATGAATTTCTAAAGGAGAGATATTGTAATACCCATTAGATCTTAGCTTATTTCAGCTCTTAATTGAATGTTAATGGGGTCCATCACTTAGAAATTTCACCAAGTGTTGGGACTTAGTCATTTTTAAGGCCCCTAAACTTTGATGATTTTATTTTTAACCTTTCCGACCTCAGAACGTTAATTCATGATTGGGGTTATTCAAGGTGTGTCTCAGATGAATTTTGGAATTTTTAGACGAGCTTAGGGGCATGTTTATAGAAGTAAAATAGTGAGGGCACCGGGATATGCCCATGGTACCGAGCTAAGTCCACCGGACTGTAGCCCGTGGTGTGCCATCCTTTTTTTGTCTAGCTTTTGTCCTCTCATTTAAGTGCTTTTGGGTAAATTACCCTCACCCAAACTCATCCATAACATGAAATTTAGGTCCCCAAGGAGCATTATTTGCCCCTTTATTCATAAAATCTCTTAGAAAATCATCTTCCATCTCCAGAATAAACCTTAACATGTTCTCACTGAATCAAGAAATTCAATCTTCAAACCTCAAGAAATTCCCAAGAATCTTCACGAAATCGTCTAATGAGGTATGCGTGATGTTCATCCATGAGTTCCTTTCACCCATGGAGTTCAATAATCCCTTTTTGGTTTTAAATTATGAGTTTTTCATGTTTAAGTTAAAATATCTCCATGAATCTCTTGTGAATTAAATTACAAGTTATGTTTATAAGTGATTTTTAAATGGGATGTGACTTTACATATTTTAAATATTGTAATCTTCATGTTAAATCCCTAAGTTATGATTTTAGTCTTGTGATCCTGTTATTCTCGCATGCTTTACCCAATCCCACGCTTAAGTTCATGACTCTCATGTGTTTGATGAAATTCCTAAGCGTTGGGTTTGAACAATGATACCCTACTATGGTTTTAAAGAATTTATATGGCATTATTGTTAATTACATTCTGTGCTGATGGATTATGAACACCTGATACCGATGTGATTAATGTGAATTGAGCTTTTTAAGCATTCAGACTATTAATCCATGACTCTTATTAATATACTTACATATTTACAATCATGATGAGCACTATCAGTTGTGTAATAATGTTCAATCTAGTTCAGTCTATTCTAGTATCAGTATCAGTTCAGTCTATTCTAGTATCAGTATCAGTTCAGTTGGGAGTAGGATCTAGCATGGAGCAAACTCAAGGATGAGGGTTGAAAAGGGTGTGACTCTTAGTAGCAATCCCCAAGTTCCTGAACTACGCAACCAGCATAGGTTAGAGATGTCTACCGGACAATTGAGGGTTGAAAAGGTGTTTACCTACTAGTTGAGGGTGACATATGTGTTGTTAGAACACCTGCCAGTTGAGAGTGACTCATTATTCCTTAGGGACACTAGTTTAGTGGATCCATATAGTGAGTGTTAGTACCCGTAGCATGGTACTGATATCATTCCAATTGGGGTTACAAGTTGGACCCCGATTAGCTCAAGTTGGGGCATGTCAGTTAGATGATACCTCCAACAGTCTCAGTCTAATATTTAGTATAGTTTCAATTCAGGTTTGCTTGACCAAGTGTATAGACTTTCATTTATTCAATTATACAGTTTATAGTCTTTCAAATTTTAGACTAATTTTTGTTTATAGATTTATGCTTGGTCTTGTTTTCTCAGATGTTACAATTTTAATGCATTCATGTTCAGTTATCGCATGATATTCAGTTATTTCTTACTTTATATGCACAGTACACCATGCATATCATCCTAACCTTATCTTATATACCAGTATATTTAAAGTGCTGACCGCATACTCTTCTTTGTACTATGATATTTCATATCATAGGTTTGGACGCACAAGTTCCTGATCATAGTTAGACAGCTCAGCGTAATCTAGCAGCCATAGTGGTGAGCCATCTCTATCGGGGACATATTATGTTTATTCAATTATTTTAGCATTTTATTTTATTGAGTTAGTCGGAGTTAGTTGGGGTTCTGTCCCATCAACTCCTCTGTTTGTTTAGAGGATTTCAAATCATCGGACAGTCAGTCAGTTGTTGTCAGTCTTTATTAAATTTTTTAGACATATGATTGATTCATTATTTCAGTGTTCAGATTTATATTTCCTTCTCAATTTATCTTTTGCACAGGTGTTATGTTCATAATTATTCAATGCTCACAGCAGGTACCAGCTCATGGGTTGCTTATGGTCACTTATGATCGTAAGCACCATTATCACAACTAGGGGTAGCCTCGGTTATGACAAGATGTCAGTAATTCAGTATTTAGCTATCAGTTATTCAGTTAATCAGATCAGCTTAGTATATGTTATGTTTGGTTTTGTATGTTTATGCATTCATGATCAGTATATTTATATATTCAGATCCTTGAGTTATGTCAGTTTCCATCACGTAGTTTTAGACTCAATATTCATACAATATCTATGTTTTAATATTTTCTAGCTTTGGTTATACTTATATTACAAAAGTATAGTTTTTAAGAAACTAAGTGTAGTGATTCACCAGCTTATCAGATTTTGTTAGTTAATCATTTTTTTACATATATCAATTTTCAGCTTATTTCAGTTTCTTGGTGAGTCTACTTACACATAGCATGCATGTTTAAGATTACGCATGAACTCAGTTTTACTTATTGGATTCACCCTACTTTCTAAGTACATTCCAAAAGTACCGATCCACATATACGTCTGTGTGGCTATATTATTTCATAATGTAGGTACCAGTCATAACCCACATATCATGATCAGATGGTTGCAGTTTCTAGCCAGTAGGTGATGAGTTATCCTATTTTGGGGACTTCAGCTAGATATTGATCAAGTACTTTATTTTAATTATTATTCATATGTATTGATTAGTGGTAGCTTGAGGCATGTCCAGCTATCTATAGTCAGTATAGTAGTGTCTTCATAGATGTCAGTCATGTAATTTCAGTTTCTCTCTTTAAATTTATCAGATTATAAACTTTATCAGTTACATACTTATTCAGATTTCATTATCCTTATGTTTTTGCACAGTAGAACTAGCTACTTAATACATATTAAATCATTTGCTCAAGCAGTTTTCCAGTTCATAGGTTTGCTTGGGATCTCTTGTGGTTTCAAGCATCGTGCTACGATTAGGGGATAGCCACGGGTCGTGACATGCATCCATAAAATTGTTCGCATCACCCATATCCGTAAATAAAGAAGATTCTTCTTCAGGTTGTGTAGCTAAATTATAAATAATAGAAGTAAATTGGGACATAGTATTATATTTCATACATTGATTTATTGTAGCACCAATCAAGTAAATAGGGAGAAGCAGATAAAAATATTTTTTAAATTTATCATTCATTGAAGCAATAGCTTATTTGTAACCTTCTTTATCCTTATATTTATTAAGCAAACAAGCAACGTTGGATAAATAAGTTAAAATATTACCAATACTAGGATAATAAGCACCAAAATATTCAACCGTAGCTATATAAAATGTTTTCAAAAAATTAGCAAGATCAACAGTCTTAGCCCATTCTGAATCATGTAACATACACTCAAGAAAACAACCAACAAATTGATTAAGTCATTGTAATAGGATCTTTATAAATAAGACAAGTTCTTAAAAAAATATAAGAAACATTCCATCTAGTATCAATTTTTTCCAGCATTAATATCGGTCTAAGTCCACTTTGTTCACATTTTTTTTAAATTCTACAATTTTAGTTTTTCTATGATTTTCTTGAATAAAGCCAATCACAGGCCTAATCTTTTCAATACCATCTTTTATGCTTAAATTATATATATGAAAGCACACTTAACATGAAATATTTGGAGTAGCAGAGGAGAAAGTTCAACTTTTAACAAGTCAACAATAGTCTTGTTGTTAGATGCATTATCAAAAGATATACATAGTACCTTTCTTTTAATACCATAATATTTTTCAACTATAGAAATAGATTCAGAAATAAATCTCCAGTGTGTACGATCTTCATCATACAAAAATGCTAAAATATGCTTTTGCATGACAATATTACTATCTATCCAATGAAAAGTAACTGTTAAATAATTATTTTTATTAATAGCACAACTAAGATCATAATTTAGAGCAACTCTACATGAAATATTTTTTTAATAATGCAGATAAATAATAAACATACTGTGCATGGAGTCAAAAAGTATCAAACCAACCAGTACTTCTAGGAATACCTTTAAACAGAGGATTATAAATTGCCTGAATATAATGAATAAAAGCTTTAGAAGAAGCAAAAGAGAAGGATAAACAACCCACAACTATCATTTTGGCTAATTATTTCCGATCCTTCATTTATTATAATTCTAAACTTATTGACCGATTCTTGTTTTCAATATACTTTGAGTTGGCCCTCTAACCGTTCCACCATCTTTTTGCCGCAACTAGATCTATTGGTTGTTCATATTTCAAATATCTTGACAAAACACCCATACCTCCTTTATTACCCCCAGGATTATGCTCATATACCATTTGACAAATATTATATTGGACCTTAGTAGTTTCTTCTACTTCCATAAAAATTTTTCATACAATGCTAGTTTTTCTATGAGATCTTATAGGTGAACAATAAGGAAGATTGACCAATTCATATCTAACATTAGCATTACATACTTCGGGTGTATTACCAATAGCATTATCATCTACATTTAAATCAATTGCGACTACTTCATTCTCTCCTTCTATAACATAATTTTCTTGAGCTTCTAAATAATTCATATCGTGAACACCTACACCTATGTCACTGTCAAAGGGTTCACTAATTAGTATCGATGGCACACATGTATATCTAGTACTTAAACTACCTCTATCAGAACCAGCACCAATTTATTTTTTACTATCACTACCACTTTCGAGATAAAAATTTCTAACACTTTTATCAACTTTTCTTAATTTATCCATATTATTAATTAACCTAACAAATATTTTAAAAAATAAAAATAAATATTCAATAAATAATACGCTAATTAAATATTAAAAGTAAGAGATGGAATGACAATACCAAATTTTTGAAGTAATCAAAAGTTGAGAGTTTAGAAAACTACTTGATATTTGTAATTGCAAAATAATAAAATAAAATTGAGCACTTTACACGATAATTAGAATAATTGAGAGAGATTGAGGGAATGAGATTATGAGTTGTGAAAAAATATTTCAAAATGACTAGTATTTATAGGATTTTTTTGTTAAATTAGCCAAAAAATTGATTTTGGCCGTTGGGCCAACAACTATATAGCCGTTAGGCCTGAAAGAACCAAAATCAACTTTTCAGCTGGTGGGCCGTAGGGCTAGAAATATTTATTTTTTCTTGTTATTGGGCCGGTTGGACTGACCGGTAGGTCTGGTTTGATTTCTCAACAGGGCTGGTCCACTGAGTTAACAATGCTAGATGGCCCAAACTGGGACTATGGCCCAGAAGTTTGGTCGCCCAACTAGTGCTGGGTTGGACCAGTCTGGGTCCCTTATTTGGATGATCTAACCTATCCAAACCAACCTAAATCGGCCCACTTGACAGCTTTAGTTTGCCTCATTATGCTTGTCACTCATGTAACCTACAAGTCATTCATCTATCCACTTTGCTATCCATTCTTCCTATTCAATACAAGGAAGAATTTATCATATATAAATAGTTATGTTTCTTGCTTTGTGTTGGTAGAAAATAAATATGATAAGTACAAAAAAAATAATTTTGTGCAATACTATTGTTGTGCATAGTAATGAAAGAGAGAGTTAAGACAATGAAAATATTCTAACTCTTCAACTGTATTCGCTATTCAAAAAAGAGTAACCATATGTTGAAGGAAGATATTTTCTTGGTGAAGCTTTGAAGTCTTCAACTAATCTAGAGTTATTTGAGTTGTACAATGTTGTTGGACTGTTGCATCCTGGAGGGGACAAGTCAAGAGTGATACTACTAGATCGGTGTAGATTATGCCGCAGTGAGCTTGAATCTCCTTAAAAAGAGCGATATATTCACACCTCAACTTGAATATATTTTTATTTATTTGATTTTCAACTGTTATTATTATAATTTATGGTATGCTACATCCAAAAAAGTTACTATACATATACGGTGAAAAACTTTTTTGGTAGGTGTACGAATGATTCAGTGATGGTGGTAAGAGTAATCAGCCTAAGGAGTCCAACCAATATAGTATTCAATTACATCGTTGGAATAAGGCTAGTAAGAGCAAGTAAACAGCCCAATACCAGGAGGATTAAGAGTTGACACCATTTTTATAAGTACTATATCGATTAAGACTATGTAACTCTGAAGACATGACATCAGATAACAAACCATAGCTAAATGAGAAAAGAAAAAACTAAGATTGAAATCCTATCTATCATGGAAGAACCCAAGATTCTCATTGGCTATTACACAATTGAGGAAATTATTATTGAGTAGAGGTTTTATGGAGGCGAGTCCGGCGGAGAATGCTTCCTAGGTTTCATCATTGAATAATCTTGTAGTAATTTATTATGGGGATTTAGCGATTTCTAATTAATACATAATACTCATTATCTCAAACTAATAAGGGGAAGGGTGAATTGAATATTTTATCAAGTCCTAACAATCAAATATTCTTATACTCAAATCGGCTCATTTTCTATTTTATACAAGTTTGAATTATTGGAATGGTGCCTAATCAATTTTCCTTGGGTATAACAACTTGATAAGTGAAAAATTTCTTTTTATGTGATTTAATTATGTTTTCCTTCGTCATAGTTGTTACATATTGATTTTGAAGTGTGGGGATGGTTGACATGGTTCCTAATACTTCCAAAAATAATTTGGGAGAGTTTGAGGCTTTTAAAAGCTTTAAAAAAATTGTTTAGTTGACTTTGGTCAACATTTCATATTTCAAGTGCTTGATTATGATTTTTACATGTTTCATTATGATAGTACTTGGGGGTACCACTATCATCTAGGAAACTAAATATTCAACAGTGTATGCCCCTAGTTGAAAAAATGGTAGCAAGGGTAAAGTGTTGGACTGCTAAACTCTTATCCTATAATGGTAGGTTACAGCTGATTAAAAGTGTACTCTTTGAGATGCAAACATACTGGGCACAAGTGTTCTTATTGATAAAAAAATTTGTAGCCATGGTAACACATATCTGCAGGGTATTCCTTTGGACATGTGGTATTGAAAACTCAAAGAAATCATTGGTTGCTTGGGATACTATGTGTCTACCTAAAGCTGCTGGAGGACTGAACATAATTGAGTTTGCGAGATGGAATAAAGAAGCTCTATGTAAGCTATTATGGGCATTGTCACATAAGAAGGATACTTTGTGGGTTAAATGGATCCACAATATCTATATCAAGCATGTTGGCTTGCTAGGAAAATATTTGATGCTAGACAAGGGCTCCCAGCTGGCAACTCATTGCAATACCTAACACAGTTCATAGTTGGGTCAAATTTCAGTATCAGAAAATTGTATTACTCATTGCTTCCCCAACAACCCAATGTAGCATAGAGAAGCTTGGTTCAGACAGCAGGGACTATTCCAAGGCACCAATTTATAACATGGATGGCTCTTCATGGTAGGTTAGAAACAGTTGAGAGGCTTGATAAATGGGGATAAATGTAGCTGCTGGTTGTGTCCTATGCTGTTCAGGGACTAAAAAAACTTTTCAGCATCTATATTTTGAATGTACTTATTCTGGGAACACCTGGAGAACTCTGTTGAAGTGGATGAATATACATAGACAGGTACACATATGGGTAGATGAAATCAAATTACTGATTAATAAAACACACATCTCAAAGGCAAGATCACATATTCTAATATGTATGTTTGCTGCTACGGTTTACCAACTCTGGATTGAAAGAAATGCACACAGATTCAAGGGCCAATGCAAGAACAATGTCAAGTTGATCAAAGACATTTGTCTTCAAGTACACATCAAAGGCTAGTAACAGAGAAGATGGCAGGATGAACTAGCAAGATTGAACTATTACCCTTAGCTGATGTAATGGATTTGATATTATAATAGTTAGAAAGGATAGAAAATTGTACTCAAAGTGTTCTGTTTGGAATAAAAAATTTTCTTTCGACCAAAAAAAAGGGTTAATTTTTTCAAACAATATTTTTTCAAAAATCTGACATTACCATTGCGTCCAAAATGTCAAAAATAGCATAATACCATAGATGGTTTATATCTGTGTGGTTTTGAATGAATTTTGAGGTGTCAATCGATAACTTTACAACTTAGCAAAGTTATTGATGTGACTGAATCTGGTGCAACCACTTTACCAGCCAAAGACCGGTTTAGCGGCATAACACTGCTTTAGCGGTCAATTGATTTTTACCCTTGTTATAAAGCAGACACTTTACCAGTTTAGTGATAGCGGGCTACTTTAGCAAAGCCCAACCACTGAGGCCATACCAGTTTTGAGGTGATTTAGCCCTTAAAGTAGCCATTGTTAGTATATACCCAAAATTTTCCCTTTTACTCTATTCATCCATTTTCAAGACTTGAAGTTTTTGGTTGGAATAATTTTAACGGTTTTCTTTACCATTTGAGCTTGGGTAGGCAAAATGGCTCGATGGACCCTTGTACTATATCAATTTTTTAATGTGGATATTCTTACTTACATGTTTGTCATCTGGACCCTTGAACCTACTAAAAAGCAATGTTTTAAATACTTTTTTGGTGAGTGTAACATACTCACTCCACGTCAGCTTCCACATTATTTTATTAAATTTCACATCATTTTTAAAATGCCACATAAGAAATTAAATATTAAAAAAATTAAAAATTTAAATTAAGAATTAAAAAAATAAAAATTAAAATGAGGTGAAACTCTCTCTTCTCCATCTGTCCACTTTGTCTTTGAATTGAAATCAAACTTGAGTTAATTTGATAAGGCTTTTGTGAAATTTAGCCTTTTTAGATCATTTCCAATGAAAAAATGTTCCCTTATGTGCCAGAGATGGCTTTTAGCTGAGGGTCAAAGTCATCATCGTCTTGCCCTCAATGGTAAAGTTGAGATTCTTCCTCACGTTCTTGCTATTTTATCTCGTTTTGATTTTGTTATCAAACATGATCTTCGATGTGACAGTATATCAGTGAGTATAGATGATGAAACCTTGACACTTATATCCTTTCATTATTCTAGTCTTATTTGCTTAAAGCTTTGTGGTTGTCATGATGTTACCAATGTGGGTATGTCTGCTTTTGCAAAAAATTATAGGAGTTTGAAGAAATTCTCTTGTGGGTCTTGTATGTTTGGAGCTAAATGTATAAATGCTTTGCTTGATGATTGTTCTTCTCTTGAAAAATTCTCTATTAAGCGTCTTCGAGGTATCAATGATGGGTTTCCAGTTGACCTGATTAGGCCAGGAGCTGCGGCTTCATCGCTTAAATCTTTATGTTTGAAAGCATTGTATAAAAGACAATGTTTTTCACTTTTGATTATTGGGTCTAAGAATTTTAAGACATTAAAGTTGTTGAGGTGTTTAGGTGATTGGGATTGTCTTTTTGAGTCAATCGGTAGTATGGAAAATCATGTTACTGAAATTCATTTGGAGAGGCTTCAAGTTAGTGATGCTGGACTTAATGCAATATCGAATTGTCCAAAGTTGGAGATTCTACATTTGGTTATGGTGGAAAAAGGCAAGTTGGTGGACGATGTGGCAGGGTGGTGGTGGACGGTGGGAGGTAGGGAGGGTGCTGGAATGAAGGTTTTAGGGGAAGGAAGGAGGGGGTTGCTGGAACGGAGGTTGGGATGGGGAGATTTTTTTTTAATTTACTTTTTTTAATTTTTTAAATGTTATAAATATTTTATCATGCGCCCAAAAAATGCGTATTTACTCACATTTTCCCACATCATTGAGTTAATTCCACATATGCAAAAAAGTGTTTAAAATATTATTTTTAGTGGGTTCAAGGGTCTAGATGACAAACATATAAGTAGAAGTATCCACATTACAAAATGGATATAGTACAAGGGTCCATCGAGCCATTTTGCCGCTTGGGTAAGCTCCAAACTCTTGTTTTCATTGATTCCTATTGATTACACCTTAAAAAATATTTTTTAATCTTGACTTCGAAATTAGTTTTTGAGAGGTTTGCTAATTAAGCTTTAAAATAGTTTTTATTTAATTTGAATCTCATTTTTGCATGGGTTTCTAACTGTAGACTCTTATAATCTTGGAGAACAAATTTCTAAAATAATTTTTTTTGATCCCTTTTATTTTCGAACCCATTTTTCAAATTCTTTTGGACCTCTTTTAAATATGGTCAATATGAGTATGGTTAGCTTTCTTTTAATGCGTTGATGATTTATTTTCATGTTCGAGCTCATTTTGAGGCTATTCGAAAGGAAAACACTCTGTGTTGAAAGCTTTAGACTCGAATTTCATCAATTCGAGGTAGGTTATAGTTTGACTTTCTTTAGAATGAGCTAAATAATTAATAAATAAGTAAATCATGCTATAGGTTGGGAAAATAACCATGGGGGGAGGGGTATATTTTGAGATTATTATTAATGGAGAGTGGCCATGTGGGGTCTTATATGCTTATTGTGGTTGACTTAAGATATCTTATAATGTGTACTGCTTGTGTCGGGGATTTCCTTGACATCATTGGTATTATCAATGTATTGAAATGCCGTTATTCTTATTGTGATGCCCTTGTAGGGGCTTGAATAGATATTATAGCCCTTATTAAGAATTGTTTGCCTTTATTATGATAGATATTCCCGAGTTAGGGGTTGATATGATATTAATAATGTATTACATGAATATATATCCCAATGATGCCAAATGAGAACTAATCTCATGAATTATTGACATATTGAGTTGATTTCTTGGCTCACTTATCTAGATATCAAATGGATCGTTATCTTCATATTAATTTAATTTTGAGCATTTTATCCCCATTTCATACATACATATTCTTGAGTTATTGTTTCCATTGAGAAACACTATTTTTGAAATAAAATAAGATATTTTATGGGATCCTTGATTCGTGAACACAAGCCGAAGAGGTGACTTGAGGTTTCAGATAGTATACGAGCTGCGAATCCCCCATGAGTACTATTTTGGGAGCGTTGAGGCTCGGTAGGTGTATACAGAAAGTCATGTGATAACTTTCTTTTATTCTTCATAACTTTACAATCATTGCATCGCATTGCATATGCATCTTCCATGTTTTCTTATGTATTTTCCTTGGTGTGTACTTAGTTTTTGTATACATTTTATGTATTTTGCTTCAATTTTGATTCCATGTATATATATTAGAACTATTTAGTGGAGACAGTGTGAGCTACTATCTGAAAACTTTTATATTTACAGATGATGTGCTGATATTTCCTTACTAATATTATTTCCTATTTTGCTTAGTGGACCTACGATACCTACTGAGTACAAGTGGACCGTACTTATCACTACTATGCTCTTATGGTATAGATCCTAGTTCGAGTATGAGGTTCGACAGTTGACCATACTATTTTGTGGTTGACTCAAGGTACTGGTATGTTCTTGAATTTGAAGCTTATTTCAGACCTCCTCGTATCGTCATCCTATCTTTATTTATGTTCAGAGACATGTAATGTATTTTCTTCAAGTTTCGGTCTTATATTAGATGTTTTTTTCTTATAATAGCAAACTTTGGGAGTTTTTTTTATGATATTTTATTTCAGACTTTTTGTTATTATGTGCTGTGTTAACCTAACTTCAATCTTGAAGTCTTGTTTATCTTACTTTAATATAATGTCACACTTCTTTCTTTTTTTAGGTTATTGGCTAATCTACCGAGGCTGAGTGTCTGTAGTTTCCATTATGACCTTAACTTTTAGCTAGTGATAAATTGGTATCAAAGTGCTAGGTTCATCGGTATCAAAAGAGCTAGAGCAAGATATCTGATAGAGTCTCGCAGATCGGTAAATTGACGTTTGTATCTATCTTCGAGAGGCTCTAAGATGTCTTTAGAAAAAACTACTCTAGTTTGATTCCTTATCGTGTTGGTTGTTCATACCCATGTTCTAAACTTGTATTCTATTCTTTTCTTTGCAGATGGTGAGAAGTAGGTACAGGGATGCTAGGGATGTTAAGCCAACATCTAATGTGGGAGTCTAATTATAAGGCAAGGTAAAGGTTGTGATCGACCTAGAGGTAAAGGACGATTACATGGAGCTATCTCTGGCTTGAGGACATGCTAAAGAGGCCTCTCCCGAGCATGAGGTTGAGTATGCTAGGATGACTATAAGAAAAGAGGTATGGGGCCAACTCAGGTCCCACAAGGTTTAGTTGACACCCAATGGTACAGGGTCTACTAATTCATCTCTCGAGTCATTTGGAAGGAATTTCTGTAAGTGTATCGGTATTCCTCAAACTTCAAGTGGTGTTCTGCCATTAGTACTGACTTATACTATGGTATTCCTATTTCACAGGTTTAGCCATTTGCGGTACCCCCATATGTGGATTTACTACCTACTAAACTTACTATTCCTCCAGTTACTTCATGAACAATGACATCTTTCGATGATTAGAAAAGGTTTGAGAGGTGTATTTACTTAGATCTTTCCAAGTTTAGTGGTACAATTGGCGAGGACGCCTATGAATTTTTTATTGACTGCCAGAAGAAGTTAATTTAATCATGATCCCTTGAGTCTCATAGAGTTGCTTATACTACTTATCAGCTCAGGGATGTGGCCAAACATTGGTGAGGTCCCTATCTAGTTGTAGGCTTTTGGGTTCATCAACTATGATTTTGGCCTTATTTTCTAAGGCCATTTTGGAGAGGTTTGTGTCGTACAGATTGAGAGATCATATGAGGGACGAGTTTGATCACATGGATCAAGGCTCTATGTCTATTGCTGAGTATGAGGCACACTTCCATACTTTATCCAAATATTTAGCCGCCAGTATCTTTATAGAGTTAGAGAGGATTTAGAAGTTTGTTAAGGGGTTAGATGGACCTTATGGATACAGCTCTGTAACAACCTAATTTTCTGGAACCAGAATGTCATACGGTGCTCATGATCCCATGATCCCGAAGGACCACAAGCCAACCCTCTACTGATATTTGTATCTGAACACTATATAATATAGATAATAAATGCGGAAACTGGCCATAAGGTTCATAACATCTAAAAATACTTGAAATTTAAAGCTAAATATTGATCATCTATCTGAAAGGCTTCTAAACTGTCTAAAATATGGAGTTGATGGGACATGTCCCCAACTAACTTCGTCTACTAAACATAAACAAAATCTGATATGATAATAATAAAAATAAGGATCATTCTCGACTGAAGAGGACTCACTGCTATGTCTACTGCTGCTGACTAGGACTGAGCTGCTAAGGGTACTTTGGATCTCATGCCTCTGAATCTATGGTGTCAAATATAACACCATAGCGCAAATGCATCAGTACGGGCATATACCGAGTATGCAGACGAGGTAAGGCTAAATACAAGGGCTTATGCATGAACAATTACTTAACTGAATAATCATTAGAATACTAAATTAGGACATATGCATGAATGCATAAACCATAACTGAAAACATTGCAACTCGAAGTACTGAAAACCGAATACTGTTTACTATTATCTGAACTCACTACTACTACCTGAGATACTGAATAACTAAATCTACTCATATCAATGACTGAAATCTGAGCTTTTTACTCTCGACTGACTACATCGAAGATCAAACCTATCTAATGGATGATTCTGGAATCTACTATCAATGATAAGAGATGATCATGTCCGAATCTGACAACAAGAATACTCAAATGAATCTGAGACTGAGATCAAGCCTATGTGACGGGTGATTTCTAGATCTAATAATAGGAATACTCAACTAAATATGACACTGAGATCAAGCCTATCTGACGGGTGATCTCAGGATCTGATAATGAGATTACTCAACTAAATCTGAGACTGAGATTAAGCCTATCTGGCGGGTGATCTCTAGATCTGATAATAAGATTCGTTAACTGAATATGAGACTGAGATCAAGCCTATTTGATGGGTGATCTCTAGATCTAATAATGAGATTACTCAACTAAATATGAGACTGAGATCAAGCCTATCTGACGGGTGATATCTAGATCTGATAATGAGATTACTCAACTGAATATGAGTCTGAGATCAAGCCTATCTAACGGGTGATCTCTGTATCATATATTGAATAACTTTATATGGGACCAAGCCTATCTGACGGGTGGTTCATGAATTAATAAAACTATCTAAGTTCCTCACTGAGATAGATGACTATATCTGACAGTCTTGATTTTTAAAGATTGATACAAAAACTGTAACTGTGGGAAGTAGTCACTTAACCGACATGCCCCAAATCTCAACTGGTGGGGTCCAACCTGTAACCCTAGCTATAAGGGTGTCAATACCATGCCACCGGTAAAGACTTCTCTGGTCTATCCTATCTGATGGGTGACCCTCACAGGAAGTCAAGCCTAAGGCAATGTAATAGTCAAGCCTATCTGACGCGTGACTAGCCTTTGCTGATGGGTGTCTCCTTCATCCTATACTAGCTACGTAGTTTTGGAGTTCAGGGATTGCTCCTAACAACTCTGTCTCTCTAATGGGGAGCCACCATCCCTGCCCTTGCTCAGTGCTAGCTCCTACTCCCAACTAAAAGACTCTGAACTGATTCTTAACTGAACACAAACTAAGCTGAATCTAATACTGATCATGTTTCTCAAATAATCTGACTGAGTTAAGTTGAATTTACTTGGTTCCGTATCTGACGGAATACTACTAAGTCTCGTTATCTGACTAAACAACACTGAGCTTTAAATAGAGTACTCGATTACTATAGAGGTCAGAACTGAACACTTGAATACTACTAGATTTGAGTTGGGTACAAAACTGAGGCTAGATTACTAGTGATACTGAGATTACGATGATTACAGAGATTACTGAGATTTCTTAAGTTCTGTATCTGTCTGAGAATATAGAGTTCTATAACTCACTGAGTTCTAGTAATCATGGCTCAACTGGAATTATCATGAAAATTGACACGGGCTCTAGACAACAACTAAATTATCAGGTATAACTACTACCAGGACATAACAACATAAAAGTAAAACATAACCATTCTTTAATAATCAAGACCATGGACAATCATTCACCATCACAATCACTAAGGTATCACATCAAGCATTTAGGAGTCATAAACATGTGATAGTATAAGGAGACATGCTTTTGGATCATACTCCATTCAACAAGACCTTGTATCAAGCACTTTGCACATATTTAAGTCTTGGCATATACCGGAGAACACATAATTGGGGAACTTAATGCTATTATCTTACAATTCATTTGTCAAACACTTAGCATGTATTAAAGTCTTAGTATGTATCAAAGAGCACATAATTGGGAAATTTCATGCTATCATGCCACAATTCATTCACTAAGGCTTTTCAACAAACCCTTGGCATGCTATAATAGCTTAAATTCATGCTATAATGGCTCAAATTCATTCACATAAGCATTTTATAAAGCATATGTGGAGCATGCTTTGCTTATTCAACAATTTCTACCCTTAATTTACATGAACAAACCACTTAACAAGCAACTTGAAGAGGGTTTATTATGAACATCACATGAATACCACATACTAGGGTCAAAGCTTGAAAACCTTGTAAACAAACATGAATCACAACTCAATAATATCTTGAACATCAATTTCAACTCACATGAAACATGAAAACTCATAAACATGAAAGCTTTGAAATTTAGAAAAGGGTTCTTGAGCTTCTTGGATGAAAGGGACCCAAGAATCAACATCTGAATACCTTAGAGTAACTCTTTCCTGAAAGCTCTTGGAGAGATTCTTGATTTCTTCATTCCTTTTGAATAAGAAGGAAGAGTTTTGATTTTGTAGAAACCTTATCTCTTGTTCTTAAACAACTTTGAGAGAAAACAATGAAACTTTGGGTGAAATGAGGCCAAATCCCGTGTTACGGAGTATATATAGGGGTTGGAAGAAGACCTTTTTCACCCTTGGAATTAAACTAAAATATCCCAATTTTACATACTGGCATGACACATCATAATCGCGCCATCTTAATGAAAATTGGACAATCGGGAAACTACTTGATGGTGCGATGCGGTGGAATCGCATTGCCACCTTGGTTGCGAAATGGAAAGGCACCGCAATGCGGTAGAATCACATTGGTGCACTGGAAATTGACAATTCTAAAATTAAGCCTTGGCTTGATGCACCATAATTGCGGAGGCTCACTGGATTTTAATGATTGCCATTTTGGCTGGCTCCGCGATGCGCTAAAGTGCCAGGTGGCACACTGTCTCACTAAAATAGATCTAACTCTTTGCCCGAGTGTTGGATTTGGGCAAATTTGGTATTGATGGGAAGCTTATTCAATTCTCTACATGACCAAAAATTTGATATTGGAGAAATTCTATACGGTTCAAAATACTTCTCACTTGGGAAGACACTTCTCAATCTTTAAAAGCCAAATTGATGCTTCACTTGACACGCTCTAAGTCTTAGACTATGATAGAAATTTGTGGGGTATTACAAGCTCCGACGGTAGTCTCAAGGGATTTTTTTTAGTGTTATAGAGCATTCCAAGTTGACCAATTCTATTAACATGGCTACTCAAGGAGACACCAAGAAGGTGCATCGGCAGGGCGAGTTTAGTGGTCATGCCTCCTCAGGTAGAGATTCTCTAGTATAGGTTCTCGTGGTTATCATGGCAGGTCAGTCTAGGCTGCTTTATAGGGATCAAGTGGTAGACATTCAGTCTTTGCGACTCTAGGTAGCCAGGTGTTAGGTAAGGCTAGTAGGGGTTCCAAATTTAGTTCTTCAGGCTACGGTAATTGTTCTAGTTCATCCATGCCCTATCATATTGAGTCAAGTCATAGAGGATGATATGTCTGTGAAGATGTTCCTTATTTGGACAAGGATTATCCTTAACACCTATATGGTCTAGCTCGATAGGGTTCTCAGCTTCAGCTTTTCCCTGCCCCTATATCTGTAGAGGAAGGTAATTCATAGAGTTGAAGGGGTGGTGCTAGAGGTGCTCAAAGTGAAGCTAGGATATATTATGGTGGTGTTCGTAGGGTTGCTTAGTCTAGGGGAGAATGTGGACAGTGTTATTCTATACTTGGGAGACCCGAGAAGACGCCTTTGATGTAGTTATTACTTGTATTATCCCTGTTTGCTATAGATTTGTTTCGTGTTATTTGACCTTGTGTTGATATTCTTCTATGTGTCTACATATTTTGCTACTAGTTTTAATACTTCATATGAGTCTCTTGCTGTTCCTATTCATGTTTCTATCCCCGTAGGAGATTTTACTGTGGTGGATTGGCTAAATCTATCTTGTTTAGTGACCTTTGTGGGGCATGATACTTGGGTAGATCTAATTATCCTAGTTATGACCGATTTTGATATAATATTGGGTATGGATTGGCTAGCTCCCTATCTTGCCATTTTGGAATTTTATGCCAAGACCGTGACCTTAATGCCGGGTGTGCTAAGGATATCTCGAAAGAGAAGGCTTAATTTAGCCTTGAAGGGAGTTATATCTTTTCTACGTGCTTGAAACATGGTAGAATGAGGGTGTTTTCTTATTTTGCTTATGTTCGTGATACTAACATTTTCTCACTGCCTTCCTTGGATTCTATTTATTTTTTTGTTAGTTCATGGATATGTTTTCTACAGATCTACCTGGTATGCCTCGGGATCATGAAATTGATTTTTCTATTGATGAGGAGTCGGGAACCAAACCCATACCCATTTCTCCCTTTAGGATGACCTTGACTAAATTAAAGGAATTGAAGGAGCATTTGGAGGATATGTTGAGAAAAGTGTTTATTAGACCTAGTGTATCTCCTTGTAATGCTCATTTCTTGTTTGTAAAAATATAAGAAAGGTTCTATGCGTGTGTGTCTTTACTATCGACAATTAAACAAAGTGATGGTAAAGAAAAATGATCCTCAATTTTGCATTGATGATTTTTTTGACCAGCTTCAGGGTGCTTCCATTTTTTTCCAAGATTGACTTGAGATTCAGGTATCATTAGTTGAAGGTTAGAGTTTTAGATGTTTTGAAGATGACTTTTTGAACTCGGTACGGTCAGTATGAGATTTTTGTCATGTTTGTTTATTTGACCAATACTCCAACAATGATCATGGTGTTTATGAGCTGGGTATTTCGACCATATCTTGAATCCTTTATGATTGTATTTATTGATGATAACTTTCTTTACTCTAAGAATGAGGCCGACCATGTGAGCTACTTGAGGACTGTAATTCAAAGTTTGTGAGATGAGAAGTTATATGCAAAATTCTCCAAGTGCAAGTTTTAGTAGGAATTTATTTGTTTCTTAGGTTATTTGGTGGCCAAAGATGGCATTAAGGTTGATCTGGCCAAGATAGCAACAATTCGTGATTGGGATACACCTACTTCTCCTATCAAGATTTAGAGTTTTGTTGGTTTAGCGGGGTATTATCAACATTTTGTAGAGGATTTCCCATCTATTATGGCTCTTTTGACCAAGTTCACTCAAAATAAGATTACCTTTTAGTAGTCGAATGGTTGTGAGATGAGCTTCCAAGGTCTCAAGGAGAAGTTTACTTTGGCACCTAGCTTGACCTTGCCCAAGGAGGGTGTGGGTTTTATCATATTTTGTGATGTTTATAGTGTTGGTTGGGTGCAGTGTTAATGTGTGAGAGTTAATTTATTGCTTATGGTTCACTTCAGCTGAAGCCTTATGAGAAAAATTATCCTACCCATGATTTGGAGTTGACCGTAATTATATTTGTGTTGAAGTTGTGGAGACATTATTTCTGTGGAGTCCACCGTGAGATTTTCTCATATCATCATAGCCTTCAAAATTTCTTTACCTAGTGAGATCTTAATATGAGAAAGGGACATTGCCTTGAGTTTCTTAAGGATTATGACCTCACTATACTTTATCATCCAGGTTAGGCTAATGTGGTCGTGGATGTCTTAATCCTGAAGACGACTAGTATGGGGAGTTTAGCTAACTGCTGGCGTAGGAGTGACCTTTTGAACTCTAGGTTTAGTCTTTAATTAACCAGTTGGCTACTCTTGAAATTTCGATACCGAGCTTATATTATCCTTTGTTGATGCTAGATCTTCTTTGATAGAGTAGATTCGAGCTCACCAGTTTGATGATGATAAATTGAGAGTGATTTAATATAATGTGTTAAAAGGTGAGGCTAAGATGGAATATCTTAATTTTGGTGGTGTTTTGAGAATAAGAGGTCGAGTTTGTGTTTTGAGAGTTGATGGATTGGTGAGATTGATTTTGGTCAAGGTTTAGTTTCTTAGATATTCAGTTCACCAAGGGGTGACAAAGATTTAAAGCAGCATAGCTGATGGGTGGTATGAATTAAGATATAGCAGACTTCGTAGCTCATTGCTTGTATTGTCAGCAGGTAAAGATCGACCATCTGAGGCCCAATGGTTTACTTTAGAGATAACGAATTCTTGAGTAAAAGTGAGAGCAAATTACCACAGACTTCGTGAGTGGGTTGCCTTGTACTTCTCGTTGTTCTTTAAATATTTGGTTCATCATAGATCAATTGACCAAGTCATAATATTTCATCCCTAGTTAGATTTCTTTCATTACTGAGAGGTTAGCTAGTTTCTAAGTTTGAGAGGTGGTTCATCTTCATGGGGTACCCATGTCTATTATTTCAAATAGAGTCTCAGTGTTCACTTCTATCTTCTAAACTACATTTCAGTAAGAGTTGGGTACTTAGCTTGACCTTAGCACAACATTTCACCCCAGACCAATGATAAATTAGAACGAACTATTCAAGTTTAGGAGGATACGCTCTGCACTTTAGTTATGTACTTTAGAGGATAGTAGGAGCAATATTTAACCTCTGAAGAGTTTGCTTATAAAAATGACTACCACTTGGGTTTTGAGATTACACTATTTGAGGTGTTGTATGGTAGGTGTTTTAAAACTCCAATTGGCTGGTTTAAGACTTTTGAAGTTAAACCCTGTGGTACCAACTTGCTTCCTGAGTCACTGGATAGAGTTTGGGTGATTCAGGATTGGATAAAGGCAGTCTAGATTAGGTAGAAGAGTCATGCTGACTGCAGACTATGTGCCTTAAAGTTTAGAGTTAGTGATCGAGTTTTTCTTCGAGTAGTGTTGTCACCATCTGATTTCTCAGGTCATTATGGCACTACCATAACCCACCAGTAGTCAAGCCAACCCGTAGTTTGGAACTACTAGTAACGGTCTACCAAGAGAAATGGAGGAAGAATGCAAAATAAATGAAACAAAAAGGCTAAAATACATAAAATAGTCTAAAAACCTAGTGGAATCAGTACAAAATCTTCTAATGTAACAAGACTTGTAAAATGGAGTACAAAAATAAATATACTAATATAACCCATCTCTAATTAAAACATAGATATTAGTCTAATACATAAGAGGGAGGAAAGTAATACTCCAAATGCCAGGAGCTCACCATATGTCTCTGAACCATAATTGCTCTACACGACGCACACAACAACGGTGATAATCCGTACTATAATTTGCAGGCTGCAGAAATGTAGTATAAGTACCAACATGTGGTACTCAGTTGGCAACTGTCGACTAAGCTCTAAAGATAATGCAAATATAAATAACATACAATAGGGATGTAAGCTACACTCAAATATTCGACAAACCGCATACTAAAGATAATGAGATTATAAGGATAAACAGTCCTATTCATATTCAAGAATTGACATAACAAGGCTAAGGAGGTATTAAGGATGAAACATACCCTTCTAGCTATACTCAGGAACCTCAACACTATACCGTATATCACTGTCCAATATTTGAATAACGACTGAAGGGAAGATATATAATAGTATACAAGGCGAAAGAATGAATACACAATATGAATAAATGAAGTAAGGGACATATGGTAATACCATAACTACATATAGATACATATACATATATTTATAAACATGGTTAACTCAAGGGTACAAACTAAGTAATCACCCTAGCATCTTCAAGCCTCCTAATCAAAGTAGAACTAGTGGTAAAATAATCAGGGTCTCTAATACATACGTCTAAACATGAGATAATTATCCATAATAAAGCAATTGTAAATAAAGGAGTCAGAGTATCAGGGGCTAAAACCATAATTACCAACCAATGGATAACCATGCATAATATTATAACTGTAATGTAAAAGAACCAGAATCAAACCTCAAATCTCAATACCAGTCCAATAATAAATTTGTTACAAACTAACCATAATAGTAATAATAATAATTATACAAGGTAACTAGTTAGTCCAGACAAATAATACCTAAACTTACCATTCATAATCCCCCACCGCATAGGTCCGGAAGGTTCAATCACCATATAACACACCATAAGCCCTACTCATTACCTATACCTATGCACCCCCATAAGGTTGATTGATATAGACGTATACCAGTGATACGAATGCGCATGCAAGAATAAATGCCAAGATATAATCCATAATACCATAATCGATCAAAATGCCATAAAGTAACCCAGTGTATAAAATCATCTCATCAATTTCATCATTAATCATCAGGCTCGACAAAAACTAATGTCATCGATCATCAGATTTGAATTAGAACTCATATAATCAATATCATCATCAATCATCTTTTCATTCCATACCATTGATATATGCACATATATATGTACATAAGTGCACGAATAAAACTGTAGCTAAAAGAGTGTAAAGCCATAAATCTATTTTCCAGTATAAACTCTAGGACTAATCATCATAGGAGTATAGAAAGGGTTAGAATCTCTTACAACCAGGGTAAATATTAGTAGTAAGACAGTAAATTTGAATTTATCCCAGTCAAATATTTAAGATAATCATTATTAATCTCGAAGGCTCATAAGTTATTAATGGAGATGGTACGATTCCCATTATGGAAAATCCATTTTAAAAGTGAAAAGTGGGAATAAACCTCTTTTAAGAAAAAGAGTAATAAAAGCATATTTCAGTTGGGATCGTACCATTTACCATCTAAGTGATCATAATTGTACTGATTTTATGAGTGCCATCACCAGTATTCAAACAATGCGATTATAAGCATCAATATGTCTACAAACTATGACCATTTCCCTTGCGAGGATGGAGTACTTCTCGAAACCTAACCAATCAATATCATAAATACGGCCTTGGTCCCAATAATAAGTCTGGAATAAATACAACATCATAATCACAACCTTAGGATCAATGTATATGCGGCATAACCATAACATCATGATCTGGGGAAAAACCATCACATTTCACTAAGTGATATGTTATACATTACTACAGGTTCATCAGTCTCAACTATGCCCAACACGCTAATATGATTATATTAATCTACAAGAGCCAACATGAGACTTGGTCTAAGGTAAGGCAACAGGCCCCACTTCTAATCCTCAAAATCCTTTATAGACAAGCATCTATCCTAGGCTAGGCTAAGGTATCTAAACTCACTTCTAGAAGTTGAATAAGCCATAAATAGCCCTTATAGCATTCCATCCTAGAACATGAGAAACTAAGGCAATTTGCCTTAACTTAAATAAATAAGACCAATTCCACCTAGCTTGAGTGATCAAGGCAATTTACCAACTTAAGCAACTAAGGTATTTCCATTCCAAATATGGGACACGAAGCCTAAATTCACCTAATACATGAGAAACCCAACCAATTACTCATAATTTATGACTTCACGATAGCCTAAACGGTCCAAATATGACCAATAGCATTAATCACTCTTCTAATACCTAATCTCATCCCATACCTAGAATAATATCATACTCATGCTATTAATAAGCTCTATCTATAATGAAGGTAATAGGATTACGAAGTATAATAAGTATTTCAACTTAAGGTTCAAGTACCCTTCTAGCCCCAAACTCACAATTTAGGCTAAGTCATGGTGTCCTACCCACAATCAAATCCTAACATACCTATTTAACACTCACCATATACAAATCACCATCTCAAGAGACGAGTAGACAGAAGCCTATCTCAAAGCCGAGTCGCCATCCTTCAATGGTTCAAAAATTATTCGTCTTTACTCCACGATCTTGGGGTGCCACCATGCTAACAAAATAATAATCTACACATCATTAGGAGTCAAACAAGACCCATATGGATATATAAAGGGTCGGGTCAAATTTTGGGCCAAGAACGGGTCTGTGGGGCCCGTAAATAAAATCCAAAATTGAACCCATCACGAGGTACCTCAAAGGACTAGAAAGTGATGCTCAAAAGTTTAGCACAAATGGAGCACAATTCAGGTTTCAAATCAACCCTCACAGTTTAGGAATTCAAGACCTATTTTCTATGAATTTTACTAGGACTTCGGATGAAAATTGAAGGGAAAATCAATGGGAAAGACCAAGATGAGTTAGGTTAGCTTACCATAACCTATGTGGATGATTTCCCACATTTTCATCTTTTTGAGCTCTCAATTTGGTGAAAAATTAGCAGAAGAAGTGATAGAAAATTGGGTGGGAGAAGAGGGATAAATAGTGCAGTGTCATTTACACGACTCTCGTATCGGTTACACGATTTGGCAACGGAGGGGAAGAAGTCGCTTACACAACTTTTATTCTTGTTTATGCAATAATTGACCAATATGGCCAGTATCGCTTAAGTGACATAAGGTCGTGTAAGCTATGATTGTGAAAGCAATCGGACCATCGCTTATGCGGTCATATCCATGACTTGATAAACTAGATTTTGCTATGTCCAGAATGAACTTTGATGAGGTATTCAAGATTCATTTGAAATCCCACGAGCGTAAATAAAATATTCTTCCATACCAAATTAAACATTTCAGAATCAATCGAACCGTCAACTGAAAATTTTCCGCCCAATAGCACCAAAATGAGTTCGAAAGCCTCGGGACCTTAACCAAGGGTTTCCCTTGCCTAAATTCAACATTCCAAAGCTAATGGCACTATCGGAATTCTTATCTGAGGTCACCTACAAGGATTTTTGGTCTGAGACCAAATCTTAAACAATGAAAGCTCTAAACATTGAAATGAGCCTAAAATCAAAATGAACTTTTCGATCACCAAACTGATAATTCTGACAAGTAATAAATGACCTTTAGCCGTATTGAGAAGACTCAAAATATCGAAAATACATCCAAATTAAGAAAATGACCCAAAGGGACATTTTAATATCCACTACTAAAAAGACTTTCGTCTGCAAAAGTCAATGTATAGAATGATAATCAAAACTAAAAAAGGCAAGGTATTAGGCCCGCATGCTCTGAGCACGACTTCTCAGATAACCTCCAAGAATAGACTACACTTCCAAGGGATTTTCCCATAGGTATCCCTTTTTCAACCAACTTACTTACTTTACATCTCAACAACCAAACTTAACCTCAACCACCAACTATCCACCCACTGAATCGAGGAAGGCTGATGCATGGAAATTCAAACCATGACACACTGATACCAAACCTATACTAGCATACTCAAACAAAAACTCATCCAAGCCAAAGTCAAACCAAGACATGCCCAAATAAAAATATAAACTTTTTTTTCTTTCCAAAGATGCTATCAACTCAAACCAAGTGGAAACTCACTCGGGCCTTTTCCACACAATCCTATCATGCTAAAGTTGAAGAACTGAAGCTTATCCACCAGAAATCCATAATGGTAACCATGACGCACATAAAGCACTACTTGGGCATACAAATAAAGAAAACCAAGGTCTAGAATCTATTCCGATTCTGCAACTAATCTGAATGACCATCGAATCTGAAGCCAGGAGTCTAAAGCACAACTACTCACCACTAAGCAATTCACTCCGGGATGTCCCATCAACCTAGAATAAGGCGAGGTTGAATCCAACTTAAGCAAACTACTCTTGCTGAGTAGATCATCTAAAAATCTCAACAAACTGAAAACCCCAGGTCAAAGCTGAAGGAACCAATATTGTGTCCTCAAATTATCTTCTGAACACCTATCGACCATAATCCATCGAAACATTAAAATACCGAATAGGCAACCACGTAGTACGCTCGTCCAGCCTATAGATGAATCCCCAACAGAGATAAATCTGAAAATGAAGGTTGCACCAATGCTCTACAACTCCATGCTGAAATCTCAACCCCAAGTCTGAACTGTTTAATATCAACTACCAAAACCAAACTTGAAAATGGGTAAGCATTTATATTGCAAATCTATCACAACTTCCAAATCTCCATAATAAGGCGTCAAATCCAGAATCGAGCCAACAAATTTGAACTAAGGACAAATATTCAAATTGAATTTTGTATTCAAATTAGATATATTCTTACTGACTCATATCAAAATTGATACCAAAATATAACTGAAGAAAAAAATCACCATAGAGGATAAATCACTGGCTAAAAACATAAGAAATCAACTCCATCTCTACGGGAGGGAATGAATCACCAAAACATACTCAAGAACTCACCAAGGCTGCAACTGCACTAGTAATAGCAAAAACTCTAGAAAGTTAGAGAAATGCAACTTTAGTAAGAAACAAATCAACACATTACTCTATCTCGGCAAAGAATACCCATAGGCACATAGCACCAAGGAGAAACACTCCACTAAGTCCCATTAGGCTGAACAAATTTTGAAACAAGTATTTCTTGAATCCAACCAAGTAGGATAATCTTAACTCAATCAACCCATGAATTACCTTAGTGTGAAAGAAAGTACCAATCTCAACCCAAATGCCAAGGTCAAGACCACTACTAGGAATGAACCAAGTAATTCAAGATAAAGAATTTCCAATTTTCCAACTTAAGAAGAGGTCACAGGAAAGATCAACTATTTCCAACTCTCTAGCTCCAGTTATACAAAACCACATCACGAGAAGAAAAAAGTATCCAACCCCACACAAATACCAAGAGAAAAACACCACCAGGGCATAAACCCAATAACCCAGAATACAAATCCAAGACTTTTTGACATAAACATCAAAACCACTATCAGGCAATAAACTATCCAAATTTAAAGTACATTGCCCAAACTGATCAACTTTTGAAATAGGCTAAATTATGAGGGATAGCTAATATAAAACCCCTGTAACCTAAGAGGCAAGTCCTATAATATCAAACACAAGAATGAGCAATATAACCAAATTGCAACCTCTAGAACTATAATAAAACCACGGAAGGTCAAATTACCTTCAATACCATAATTCACTCAACAACTGTTCTCACATTCTCAGTAGATCACTGTCTAATATTGTATATCACTATCTAATAGTTGAATAATGACCAAAAAGAGGATATATAATAGTATACAAGGCCAAGAAATGAATATACAACATGAAAAAATGAGGGAAGGGATATAAGGTAATACCATAGCTATATATAGATAGTTATGCATATGTTTATAAACAAAGTTAACTCAACGGTACTAGTGATAATGCTCAAATTATACTCTTGAATGGGTATAAGCGATCGTTGTCAATATAATAACCCAACTTAGGTCGGGATCGAATCCATAAGGAGTGAAAGCATGGAATTCAAAACTCAAGAGTATTAATAGTCTACTAAAAGATGAACCGTAGTTGAATAAAGAAAGCATAAATGTAAAATGGGGGATTTAGTTTGAAAACTACTTAAATTTTAGTGTACTAGCTTGATGTTAAAGAATGCTAAGAGTGAATTCAATTGAGAATAAGCCTTGGGGTTATGCAATTATAGGTGTGGCATCATGCATGGGTATTTGGCCATTTATTCAACTTTTTAGCTAAAAGTCATGGGTAGGCTAGATGCCAATGTATTGGTGTCAATCTTTAAATTACAACACCAAATTTTACAAATGGGTTCTTTTAAAAACCTCAGAAGTGTGATAATTTCCCACATCTATTGCCTCAATTGACATCCTTATGTCTAAGAGATATTATTAAATAAAATGAATTACCTTATTAGATGGATTTACTCCTCAACCATGTCCTCTCTTTCAAGAATGACATGGCTTCTAGGGTGGTTGGAGTTTCCAACCCCCAACTCTCAATTAATTCATAAAATAAATGCAACACCCATCACAACTAACTAATTAGAAAAATAATTACCTGCAAGCATAACCCCAAGATTGAAAATTAGCTACTCATAGATAAAAGGGATAAGAATGTACTAAAGTTATCATTAACCTCATCCATAAGAGATAGAGATAATGTAATTCCACACTTGGGGTTTCAATAATTCTTCAAAGGAAAATCACTACCATGTATTTTTAATTCAAGATTAGTACCAAATTTCTCAAAAGATGAAAAGATAGGTGCTAAATGAGAAAAGAGCAGCTAAAAAGCTAAAAGAGAGGCAATATTCCAAAAGATGAAAACTAGGTCTTGAAAAAGGAGCTAAAACCCTCTTTTTAAACTCCACTCTATATTTGATGAAAATTATAAAACTGTCATCTTATTTTTGTTCTGCTTGAGAGGATCCAAAGAGAATGAAGAGCAGACAGAGTAGATGGCTAGCAACTCCAAAGTAGATATGAAGCGTATGCAAAACGGATTCGAAGTAGATGACTCATTTTCTTCATATTTGGCATCTTGATGACTTTCCCAATCTTCCCTTTTTACCTTTACCTATATAAATGTGCATTGCGTAAGATATTACCATTAAATCAGTGGAAAATCATGATAATTCTGCTTAAAAGGTGCTAGCAAGACATCAAATTGACGACTTATCAACCCCCTAAACATAAACTATTGCTTGTCCTAAAGCACCGAAGACTAACTCAATGAGATAGGGTATTTAACTCAAATCCACCTAGAAGAAAGCTATACTAAAGGAATAGGCCAGCAAAACTCTACAAATATTTTCCACACATTTCATGGCAATAAGAAATCCAAAACTTTTCAATCAGCGCGTATTTATGAAGCAAGGATGCAAGTGTGTGTCAAATAAATTTTCCAAATCAAAAAAAATCTTAAGTGAAGACACAAAATCATTAAAGATTGTCTCAATTTTCATAATGCAACCTACTTCACTCATTTACCCAAACCGGTAGTAAAATATCACCCTCTACCCATAAGTACCGAAGTCGCTCACATGTAAGAGTTAGTTCCACACACCAAAGATATTTTAATTCTTAAGGGAGCTTAAATAAAGAAAGAACTCAGACTTACTCTCACAAAGAAATTCAAGTACATTGAATAGAACCATGGCTTGCCTTTGTGTTTTTCACCACTAATGTAGACTTACTTAGTTTGGAATCACTAAGGTCTTGTGGGTCAAGATGAAGGTTTAAGGTGCGAGAAGGAATATATATGGATCAAGTGACTAAAATATCTCCTTCAATGAAATCGCTCAATCCTTTCTTCCCCTAAAATTTTCAAACCAACCACCTTATTCTTTTTCAAATCATTTCTCATATTTATCTAACTTTTTGTTTAGCATTTACCAAACCATTCAAAGCCACCATTTTCTTTATTTAATTTCTTTTACTTTTTCAAGATATTTTCTACCTATATGCCTTTCTTATCCCCTCACTCATCCAATTTATCTTTTTTTTTCAAGTTCTATGGGCTAGGCTATTCAATTTTCTCATCAAGTACATCTCTTGTCTTTTAAGCACATGTATTGACATCCTTACATACACCTATCTTATTTTTTTGATCATATTATCCCAAATACACAACCCCCTGTAATGATCCAAGACTACCCCCAAGTCGTCACACTGTGCTTATGACTCTGAAGGACCATAAGCTAATCCATGAATGATATCTGCTGTGAGCACAGAATAATACTACTGAAATCAATGCAGAAAAATTAGGCTGAAATGCCTTAAGGTTCAAAACATATTAAATACTAATAAAATATAACATCTGAATTTGAAATACGATCTAAAAATCTAGTTCAAAAAGTCTCAAACTAAATCTGTCTAAAAGTGGAGTTGATGGGAAAATCCCTCAACTAACTCTATTTACTAAAATACTGCTAACTTGAAGCACTGAAATAAAAGCATATCCTCGATAGATGAGGACTCACTACTAAATATTCTACTGCTGGCTGAGTCTGGCTAAGTGCGTTCAGGAACCTGAGCGTCCAAACCTATGATATGAAACATCATAGCGCAGAAAGTATGCGTCAGTACGTAGGAATATATTGGAATGCTATATGAGGTAAGGTTGAATGCAAGGGTTCATATCCATGAACAATAACTGACTAAATGATATAGAGTAACTTAATATAAGAGTACGCATATATTATAATAGGCTTTTTCTGAAGCTAAGTACTGAGTTTTGAAAATTGTATAACTAATATCCAAAATTACTGATAGCTGAATTTCTGATACTGATTGACTGTGTCTAACAGCCCTGATTCTGTAGAGCTGAACTGAGTTTTAAACTTAAAACTAAATTGAAACTATGAGAGCTAATCATCTAACCGACATGCCCCTCTCTGAGCTGATTGGGGTCCAACCTGTAACCCAGTTAGAAGGGTGCTAATACCGTGCCATGGGTACTAACATTGGATGTGAGTTAACCCTAACTAGTAGGAATACATTTTGTCAACCCTATCTAATAGAAAAACTCATGAGAGATGTGTTAACCCGTATCTAGCAGGAAGTCATCTCAACCTATGCTGGCTACATAGTTCTATAACTCAGGGATTGCTACTAAGGGTTAAACCCTACATTAATAGGAATGCCCCCATCCCTGGGTTTGTTTAGTGTTGAATCCTACTCCCAACTAGAAGAAGCTGAACTAGACTAGACTGATATAAAGTTTACTAAGTTTTTCTATGTTTTGTATCTGACTGTGTTATAATGAGTTCTGTAATAAACTGAGAGTACTACTAATCATGACATGACTGATACTATTTTATAACTGACACTGGATCTAAGTAACAGCTAGATTGTCGGGTATTAAATACCCCCAGGACTCGATAGCATGAAAAGTAAAGCAAAGCAACATCTTGAATAACATAACAATGTTCACTTGGTCATAATTAATTCATAGAGACATTTCATCAAACATTTGTAATGCATTAACTTGTAAATGGATGGTATCACATAATAACATGTCACGCCTTAACTAGTCAATTCACATAAGCATTTTATCAAACACTTGTAGGGCATAAGCTTGTTCATATAATAGCATGTCATGATTTTATCACTTTATTAACATGGACATTCTATCAAACACTTATGGAGCACAACTTCATGCACATAATTATGGATAACATATAAACATAGCAACTACAATGCCCAAATTACAATTCTGTAAGTTTAGTATGCAATTCATATAATTCCCCATAAGAATACTAATCTAATTTCATGAGTGATTTAATAATCATAGATTAAAACCCAATTAACATCATAGACACATTAATCACTTTGTAAGTTCAAGAGTTTATTAAGATAATCACATATTCACCACACATGCTATTCAATTTCATGAAAATTGCACTTAAATCATGGATTCGAACCCAACTAATATCATAAACATGAATTCAATCTAATTCAAACATGGAAATTATAAATCTGAAATCTTGTATATTTAAAAAGAGATTCTTGGACTCTATGGGAGAAATAAACCCACAGATGAACACCTAACATACCTAAGAAGAAGAGTTCTTGGAGACATTCTTGAGAATTAACCTTGATTCTTGAACTAGGGTTTTTGCCTATTGAGAGAGAATGATTTAATTTTGGGGAAAAACTGAACGAATAATGGAGTAACTAGGTTTATTAGGGTTGAATTTCGTGTTTGTTATGGTCAATTACCCCTAGAATAATTTAACATCTCAGAATTTAAAACTAGAAATTAACTGAAAAATCTCGATCTGGGCCCTTGGCGCGACGCGGTGCTATCGTGCTGTGTTAGTGGAAGGTGAAAAATTGGGAATTGGACTATCAATGTGATGCGTCGAAATTGCGTTGCCCGTTGGATGCGACCTGGAATTTCACCACGATGCGGTGGGATCAAGTTGGTATACTGGAAACTAACAAATGTGAAACTACGCCGTGGCACAATGCGCCGGTATCGCGGTACCTCACTGGAAACTGACAATTGGTAAAAAGGCTAGTGGTGCGACATGGTGGTATCACGTTGTCTCACTGGAAAATGAAAAATGCCATTTGAACAGCCTCCGAGACACGCTAGAGTACTAGGTGGTACACTATCTTACTAGAATGGCTCTAACTCTTGAAAATTCTACATGATAAAAGTGTATTCATTTTTAAAGCAAGTCTTTAACATTTTTGGGACAAATTTAGGCTAGGTAAAAGTACGGGGTGTTACACCCCCCAAACTTAGGATTTTGCCTATAATCCATTATCTAGAATCATGCAGCACATCAAAGGAGGTTAAGTCCTAAAACAGAGGTTTTCAAAAGGGTTTAGATGTTTTAGCATGGTTATCATTACAATAAGAAAGAAAGAAGATCAAAAACGTTCAAATGGGTTAATTAGGGAACAATGTTGAGGTGGGAATTTGGCTGTATAATAGGTCAAAGAGGGCCTCGGGTCATCCTCCAAATCAAACTTGCCTAGAATTTTGCTTTGAATACATCTGGGGCAAGTTCTAGACTACACAAATGCACAAGAATTATTCAAAAATCTCACCACTCATGGCATCATACTCATAGAGAAAAAAGTTAGTTTCCCAACCAATTTGAGAAATTTGAGCTTCGTAAGTTACTCCGAGTCAATGACACATCCTTGTAAAGAGAGAGCCGAAAATTGAGTTTAATGGTCTCATTCAAAAGAAAACTCAAGACATCCTTAATCTTGCAACTATATTTTTGGATTTTTCTTAAAAAACATTTCCACCTTTGCTTTGGAAGTATTTTCTAATTTTTGATTCTTCCTAGTTAACCAAAATGACTAGATACTTCACCTAAGGATGTCGCCTCGCCATCCCTCATGGGTGAATTATCACTGGGTTCGACAAAGAAACTAAACTAAAAATAAGAGATCCAAAGAAAGAGAAAATAAAAATTTTCTCCTTAGGATAGAACCGAGTTTCAAAGAAAACCCTTGGAGTTTATTTGACACGTATATATAAAAGAAGAGAAGAGAAATCCACACAATCAGATGCCACATTTAAATTAAGAGAATGACATAAATTCACAAACAAAACAATATTTGACATCATTAACAAAATACCCGACAAGGGCCCATCCAAAGCAATGTCAATAATAATAAAATAAAAATAAAATGCCATAAACATCAAAGTAATAAAATAGAATATGTCTCCACAATCTATCATACTGCATGCCATAAACTTAGATAGTAGGTACCGACCATAGAATGAATTATAACAATACCCCACCTCCAATAAAATATTGCATTATCCCCAATGTGAAAGTAAAAGTGAATAGAGGAGGGCAGAGACTCCCTGTGGCGCACTAGGCACTCGGATACCTATCAGTGAATGATCTTACTGTCTCAATGGGAGCCTCAACAGACTGGGCTCCTCTCATCGAATCATGAAGGGTGACTCATCATCATGTCGAGTCCTAGAACTAGCCCCAACCATTTGTGCATGCTCCTTATCTCTGGATAACTGTATGGCGAGCTCAGCCTGTTGAGCCTCAGGTAGCCCCTCTATAAGATCAACCTCGACCTCATCATCAATGTCCTCATGAACCTCTCCGAACAAATCATCAAATAGAAGCACTAGGCCTAAAGTCTTCAGTAGAAAAGCAATCTCCGCCTCATCAAGACCGAAAGAGGGCTGTCTAGAGTAAATCTTTGCCCGTAAACTATTAAGGTCTGCCCTCACAGATGCCACCGCCTAAAATCTCCCCTCGCCTCAAACGTGGTCATCCTCTGCTTTAAATTCGCTACACGAGCATGAAGAAAAGCTATAACATCCTGAATAAATTGGGGAATGTCCGCTACTAATCGAGTAAGAGTGGACTTGTTTTCAAAAGTCATGGAAGCTACCTTGGCAAACTTCATTGTAGAAGACCGTACCGATTATATGGACTAAGGTGGTGGTGCGGTGCTTGATGATGGAGGTGTATCGGCAGAATCCTAATGGGTCTCAACATCCAGTGTAGAATCTGAAGGAATCTCCACCCCCTCTGAGCTTGGGAATCCTTTAGTACCCAAGTCTACTATAACCAAAGCTTTCCTTATTAAGCTCGTAGGGTTATCCTTATCCTTACACTGTGCGATGTCAATGACGCTAGTGCATATAACCTGATGATCAATCTTAGAGAGTAGCAGGACTTTGAAATTAAGATAAAGCATGGATATGAGTCCTGCAAAGGGCAATAAAGTACCCAGTTGCTTTGCCCTAAACTTAATCATCTCCACTATCAAATCTCCCAGATTGATATCAATTTTATCCTTAATATAGCTGACAACGATGGTCTTATTAACCGCGATATCTTGGTCATTTCTTGAGGGAAGTAAACGGTTACCAACAAATCCAAGCCAACATTTGGCTTGAATTGAAAGATCTCTCTTCTTGATTTGACCCACACCATTAGTCCATGTAGAAAAAACCTTTACAATCACCATAGAAAGCCATGGATAACTCTAACGTCCACCAAATATCAACCTCTTGTACTGCACCGCAGAATCTAAGTTGCAAGCAAAATAGATCTTATTGTTCTCTGAGGCCATGCAAGGGGATTGCACTCCTCCAACCAATACACTCTCGAGGCAAGGTTGTGCGGAAATTGTCATTTTTTATTTTTTGTCATTATGTCTAACAACATAGGAAGCATAGAACTCCCGAACAATCCCCGGGAAATAGCATAATGGGTGAGAAGAGGGCGTTATATCTATGAAGAGTTTCTAAACCCGTTCTTTAATTTCAGTAATGATTTTGGGGAAATGGTTGTCCACTCCCTTCATGCTAAATATCTTCTTGGGATTGAACCCCCGACTAGTTACCCACTCATCATATAACTCCTTCACACCTTCTGCATCCAACCAATTTCAATCCGCTTTCTTTCCTACCTCCCGTACATGATCATTGATAGCTTTGGCATTTGGGACTTTCAAATTATCTTTGGAGACCGGTGCTTTACCCTTCCGAACGTAGCTTTTGCCTTGCCTTTATCCAAGGCATTACACTTTCTAGCTTTTCGTGGCAAGTTTTTCCTTGGAGACATACTTATGAGAAAGAAACAAAACAAAACCAAAACAAAAGACAAAAGGTAAAACATGTTTTTGGAATTTTGCAAGTTAAGAAAGAAAATAAAGACAAGAAAAGAAAATAGGATGCAAGTTAACTCATCACTAGAGTCCATGGGTTTCATTTATTACAACACTTAATCATTTTGGGATGACATTATCTCACATTCTTCACATTTGTCAAAACTAGCTCATAGGGCATCCATGACCTCCAATGAAAACAAGAATGGCCAATAACTTTAAGATTGATGTCATCATAGGGCAAGGACAAATATTCATGTTTCCCGGTTAGGCTTAGTGACCACAAGAACCATGGATGTCATATTTCTACCTAAACCAATGACTACCAACTATTTCATTATTAGGTTTAATTGGACTCAAAACGATGCATAAAAAATGACCAAACTGTGCCCTAAGGAATGTCACATTGGCCGTTACAAGCATACAATACATTCCTCGCTTATTGTCATTTCAACAAACACATAGTGTCCATACCAACCAAGAACTTGGAGAAAGAGAATAAGAGTACAAGAGAGAAAGCTCATCTCACCACATCATCTCCAAATATATTCAAGGTGTTTATACTATCGTACTTGAGCCACCCACTATAAAAAATAAGCAAGAAAGGCTTTAATGGACATTTATCAAGCACATGGTGCACGAGCTTCATTTAAGAGAGTATCATGAATCAAACTAGTGAAACAAGACACCAATGACAATCTAATTATTCCAACAAGTATTAGTCACCCCAATAAGCTCACAAAATCCAACTTTAAATGACCAACTATCATAAGGTATCAAGTATTATGTCCATCCTTAAGAGAGAATTCAAGAGTGAAGTTATGAGAAGAACTTACCTTTTTTGATTTAAGAGAGGAAAAAGATTCAAACATAAGTCCAAAAGAATTTTTAACTTCTTCTTAGCTCAATTGTTGGTAGAGAAAGAGAATATGTTGAGTTTGAGAGAAAGGCACATTGGAAAAGAGTTGTAATGAGAATTTTTATGTTCACTGTTTTTGGCTCCTTTTAAGTGTTTTAAAAAGACTTTGGGCTGACTGGCTCGGGTCATCCCCATAAAATCTGACCCATTTTAAACATCAGTGAATTTTTAAAAAACCTGTGCGCCATCTGTGTTGAATCCATAACTGGACTCCTTAAGAAGTTCCAGTGCACAATGAGATAGTACCTACCAGCTGACCTACGTCCAGTAAGTGACTGACCTACGTTTGGACTGCTGCAGTAGGTCCAACACAGGTTTAAGCAGTTTAACTATAGCTTTTCATCCTAAAACTCCTGTGTTCTGCATCTCTTCTGTGTTAAATATGTGGATGAACTTCTTAAGCAGTTCTAGCGCATATAGGGACAGTGAGTACAGCTTCTTGGCTTCAATTTTCAGGCTACCTGCATCCTAAGTGCGCCTGACCTGCACCTGGACTGCTTGAGTAGTTACATCATAGGCCTGGATAATATAGCGGCTTCTCCTTGGCCTAAAACTTAGCCCTATCTACGTGCAATATGCCTTTTACCTGTGGAGGACCTGCTCAAGTAGGTGCAGCACAGGTTGTTCTAGCTTAGCCCACGAATTTTTGAACCAAGTTCTTGGTTCAGAGCTCACTTTCGAGCCTCCGAATCTACCTTCTCGCACCCCAATTTTGTGATATTACCTGCACCAATCAAAACAAAGCTAAAATTAATATTAAAACAATTTTGTGATGGAACAGCATCACTTGATCATTATTTTGGATATTTGAAGCTAAGCGACTCAACCTTAGTCGCTCCGGGTCCACCCATATGATAGTGCTTCAATAATTGCCCATTCACCACAAATTTCTTCTTCTTGTGATCTTCCAACTCAATAGCTCTGCTATGATAAACATTTTAGATAACAAGTGGGCTCGACTACTTTGATCTAAGCTTTCTCGCAAAGAGCTTGAATCTTGAATTGAAGAGGAGGAAATCATTACCCACATAAAACTCTCGCTTTAAGATTTTGGTGTTATGCTACCTCTTTATCTTTTCTTTGTACAACATGGAGCTTTTATACGCATTGAGTCAAAACTCGTCCAACTCATGAAGTTGATTCACTCTCGATTTTGAAGCGTCCTCCCAATCCATATTCAATTTCTTCAAAGCCCATAAAGCCTAATGTTCTAACTCAACTGGTAAGTTACAATCCTTCCCAAACACCAATTGGTAGGGGGACATACCAATAGGCATTTTATAGGCTATTATATATTCCTAAAGAGCATCGTCGAGTAGCCTTACCCAATTTGTGCGACCAACATTCATGGTTTTCTAAAGGATGGACTTGATTTCACGATTCAAAACTTCAACTTGGAGACTAGTTTGGGGATGATAAGGAGTAGCAACCTAATGCTTTACCACATACTTAGCAAGCAAAGCACCAATGACCCGATTACAAAAATGAGAGCCAACATTACTAATAATTTCCCTTGGAGTCCCAAACCTTGTAAAGATATACTTTTTCAAGAAAAAGAGACACTCTTGCCTTCGTTGTTCGGTAAAGAAATGGCTTCCACCCACTTTGAGACATAATTGATGGTTACTAAGATATATTTATTACCATATGAGCTCACAAAAGGACCCATGAAGTCGATCCCCGACACATCAATCTTTCAACCTCGAGATTGGGCTTAAGAGGCATCTCTTGCTTCCTAAAAACACCATCTTGCATTTGACATTAAGGACATATTTTGACCAACTCATAAGCATCTCTATGAAGGGTAGGCCAATAGTATCCACTTTGAAGAACCTTAGCGGCCGTTCGAATCCCACCATGATGACTATCGAAAGGAGAGGAGTGACACGTCTCAAGAATATCTATTATTTCCGCCTCCATGACACACCTAAGGATCACACCATCCATAGACTCCCTAAACAAGAATGGTTCGTCCCAAAAATACATTTTCACATCAAATAGGAACCAATTCTTTTGATAATGATTTAATTTATCGGGAAGCACACTGCTCACAATATAGTTCACATAATCCACATACCATGGCGTAATGCTCTAGGAAAGTGACATAACTAGCTCATCAGGGAAGGTTTCATCAATATCAATCTTATCCAACTTGTTATGATTGGATTCAAGGAGGGAAAGGTGGTTGGCTACTTGATTCTCACACCCCTTTTGATCCTTTACATTAAAATCAAACTCTTGCAAGAGCAATATCCACCTAATCAATCAAGGTTTTGCCTCCCTCTTTGACATAGGATATTGAAGAGCGGTGTGGTCTATGTGGACAACCACTTTCATGCCCAACAAATAAGCCCAAAACTTTTCAAAGCATACACTACCGCTAACAAATATTGTTCCATATCTATATAGTTACGTTGAGCATCATTAATGTCTTTCTTGCATAGTAAATTAGGTGGAACAACTTCTCTTTTATTTTGCGGAAAACTGCACCTAGAGCAACATCACTTGCATCACACATTAATTCAAAGGGCGATGAACAATCCGGGGATACTATGACAGGAGCCGACATAAGGAGTTCCTTAAGACAATTGAAAGCTTTTACACAATCACCATTAAACTCATATTTTGCCTCCTTTTCAAGAAGCTTGGACAAAGGGTGAGAAATCTTCAAAATATCTATAATGAAGTGCTGATAGAACCTGGCATGACAAAGAACACTTTTAATGCCCTTCACAAAGATTAGTGGAGGTAACTTAGGGATCACCTCAACTTTTGCTTGATCCTCTTGGATGCCCTTTCCCAAAATTTTGTGGCCTAGAACAATGCCTTCCTTGATCATGAAATGACATTTTTCCCAATTCAAAACAAGATTTGTCTCCACACATCATTCTGGGACTTTAATTAAGTGAGTGAGGCAAGAATCAAATGAATCCCCAACCACGGAGAAGTTATCCATGAAAACCTCCATTGTATCCTCAACCATATCGGGAAAAATGGACAACATGCATCATTGGAATATGGCGGCGCGTTGTATAACCCAAAGGGCATGCGCTTGAAAGCAAATGTGCCATAGGGAAGAGTGAAAGTGGTCTTTTCTTGGTTCCAAGGCTATACAAATTTAATTGTACCCCAAGTAACCATCAAGAAAGCAATACCAACTTCGACCGGCTAGCCTATCCAACATTTAATCCATGAATGGCATAGGATCCACGAGTTCAATTTGTGATAATCCATACACACTCTCCAACCCATGACCAGGCATATAAGTAAAAGATCAGTATTCTCATTTTGGACCACTATCATGCCGCCCTTCTTAGGAACATATTGAATTGGACTCATCCACATGCTATTTGAAATTGGCTAGACAACTCCCACATCAACCCACTTAATAATTTCCTTCTTGACCACCTCTTGCATCGGTTGATTTAGTCGCCTTTGGTGTTCCTCACTAGGAACATGATCAACATTTATCCTGATTTTATGAGAACAAATTTCAGTAGAAATGCCTATAATATCCGCGATAGTCCATTCGGTAGCATGAATGAACTTTTTCACAATTGATTTTAAGGCATCCGCTTGTCAAGGTTCAAGATCACCCGCTACAATGATTAGCAATGTATTATCCTCACCCAAGAAAACATATTAGATATGGAATGGCAACGGCTTAAGTCGGAGTTGAGTTGGTTCAATAATAGATGGCTTAGCGGGTGGAATCTCAAAGTTTTTCAAATCAAGATCCAATTTAACCGGGTTCTTGGTGTAAGACCCAAGAATCGTCAACAAAGCTACCACCTCATCATATTATTCAACCACCTTATTCCCAAGGTTCTAAAATACACCCACCAAGGGGTCATTCACAAGATCCATTTGAATAGTGTTACCCACCTCATCATCAACCATATCAATCACCAAAATAACTTGCAATTCCATAGGTTGCTTCATCGACTTACACACGTTAAAGGATACTTCTTCATTGTTCACTTAAAATTTCATCTCCCCATAGTCTACATCCACTAAGGCCCTTCTAGTAGCTAAGAATGGTCTACCAAGAATGATTGGGACCTCATGATCATCTCACAATCAAGAATAGCAAAGTCGGTCGGAAAGATAAAGCATTCAACTTTCACCAAAACATCATACAACACATCCATGGGCTTTTTGATTAAACAATAATCCATTAGAAGCCTCATAGTGGTAGGCTTCGAAGCACCCAATCCTATCTTTCAATACACGGCAAATGGCATCAAATGAATACTTTCCCCAAGATCACACAACGTTTTTCTAAATTTGTAGACTCTGATAGTGCAAGAAATAGTAAATACACCCAGGTCTTTTTTCTTCACGACCATTATGCTAGACATTATAGCACTACAATTGTGGGTTACCTCAATTATTTCAAAATCCACCAATCTATTTTTTGTAACCAAGTCCTTCATAAATTTAGCATATCTGGGCATTTCTTGTAAGGCTTCTTGCAACGGAATATTCATCGATAAATTGCTAAACTTTGCAAGGAACTTCTTGAACTTGGTACCATCATCCTTCTTCTTGAGCCTTTATGGGATTGGGGGAGGAATTTTGATTTGTGGAAATGGAACAATTAGAGTTTCATCCATTTTTGGAGTATCATCCCCAATCACTGTTTTCTCACTTTCAATATTTTCTTCAACTACCAATGGTCGTTCAACACTTGTCTCATTAGGCTTTGGATCATTATCAATTGGCTCTTCTAGCTACTTTCTCTTTAAATTGGATTATTCTTTATTTGCCTTTTCATTGGGGTCTTTACTAAGATCAACAATATTTTTACCAAGAGTACGACCACTCCTAGTGACAATAGCCATGATGTGAGCATTATTTTTAGGATTGACAACTGTGTCACTAGGTAATCCACCCTTTGGTCTTGCATTAAGTTGTGCCTAGATTTGTCCCAATTGAGTTTAGAGTTGCTTGATAGAGGCGGAGTGAGATGTCACCATTTGATTTAGTTGTGAGAAGTCACCTTTTATTTCTCTCACTATCTTATCGGTTCTCTCAACACCCATTAAAATCCGAGTTAGGACATCTTTACTTTTGAGTATATCCGGGTCAATGGAACTTGACTCTTTTCCTTTTGCCCGATCATGTAGAGGTACATACTGATCATAATATATCTCCTTATCTCTCTAATTAGGATCTCTATCACATCAATCTCTATCACGATCTATTTCATTCCAACCTTGATTCCTACCTTACCTTTGGTAGGTAAGGTGGAAACCCTCTGATTGGTTCGATAAGAATCAAATTTCTTTATCAAGAGACTCCATTTCCTCATCATCATAAGATTTAGCACTCCTAGAATCAAGTTGTGTTATCACTTTAGGCATATTTGCATCTCTTTCTTCATCTTTTTTTTTCTTTTGGCTCTCAAAAGATACGAAGGGAGCCCCTATGACTATCTTGGTATCTCTTGTGTACCACCCTCTACTTTGCTTGGTTACTTGATTTAATAAAGTTGATGAAACACCATACGATAGTCTAACAAGAGAACCCCCAGACACATTATCGACTACTATCTTATTCAATTGATCTAATGCCCTATAAAAAATTTAGAGAAGCATCTTACTCAGAACCTTATGATTTGGGCATTGGATGAACTTGTTGTTGAATCATTTCCAAACCTAATATAAAGGTTCCGCATTAAGTTGGAGAAAATTTATAATTTCATCCCTTAGTTGAAACATACGAGAAGAAGGAAAATATCTTTCCAAGAATACCTCCGTGTGCTCACTCCATGTAGTGATAGATCCCATGGACAAAGACCGCAATCATAAGACCACTTCTCCCATCAAAAAGAATGGAGAAAGATGTACCCAGATTAACTCTTGAGATATGTGGGCTATGTCAAATGGAGAACACACATCAATAAAATTCTTTAAGTGTAGATTAGCATCCTCATGAGCTTGGCCTCCAAATAACCCTTTTATTTGAAGAAAATAAAGCATCATGCTAGGAACGTGAAATACTCCATTTCCTTCCACCGATGGAATACAAATAGTACTAGCTCGGCCCGCATTACCAAGTTGATCCGCATCCTCAAGATATCCATCAACAATCCTGGCAGTAATACCGTGTAGGCTCATAGTATCGTGTATACTATTATACGCACTTGAGAAAGAACAAAAACACCATACAATGTAAAATAAAACACTAAGACTAAACAAAGTAACTAAAAACACTACAAGAGTGAAAACTATGTTTCACTCCCTGACAACGACGCCATTTTTGATAACGCTCAAATTACACTCTTGAATGGGTGTAAGCGATCATTTTCAATATAATAACCCAACTTAGGTTGGGGTCGAATCCACAAGGAGTGAAAGCATTAGAATTAAAAACTCAAGAGTAAAAGCATGAAATTCAAAATGCAAGAGTATTAATAGGCTACTAAAATATGACCCGTAGTGTGAATAAAGCAAGCGTAAATGTAAAATGGGGTTTTAGTTTGAATATGTTTATAAATGACAACTACTTCAATTTTAGTTTACTAGTTTGACGTTGAAGAATGCTAAGAGTGAATTCAATTAAGAATAAGCCTTGGGGTTATGCAATTATAGGTGTGGGATCATGCATGGGTATTTGTCCATTTATTCAACTTTTAGCTAAAAGTCATGGGCAGGCTAGATGTCAATGTATTGGTGTCAATATTTCAATTAAAATACCAAATTTCACAAATGGATTTTTCCAAACACCTCAGAAGTGTGACAATTTCCCACATCTATTGCCTCAATTGACATCCTTATATCTAAGAGATATCATTAAATAAAATGAATTAAGTTATTGGTTGCATTTATTCCTCACCCATGTCCCCTCTTTTAAGAATGACATGGGTTCTAGGATGGTTAGAGTTTGCAACCCCTAACTCTCAATTAATTCATGAAATAAATGCAACACCCATCACAACTAACTAATTAGAAAAATAATTAGCTAAAACCCATGAACTACCACTACCTAAGCAAGAATAACCCCAAGATTGAAAATTAGCTACTCATAGATAAAAGGGATAAGAATATACCAAAGTTATCATTAACCTCATCCATGACAGATAGAGACAATGTAATTCCGCACTTAGGGTTTTAATAATTCTTCAAAGGAAAATCACTGCCACGTATTTTTCATTCAAGCTTAGTATAGAATTCTCAAAAGATGAAAATATAGGTGCTAAAAACAGAGAGAAGCTAAAAAGCTAAAAGAGAGGCTATATTCCAAAAGATCAAAACTAGCTCTTGAAAATGGAGCTAAACCCTCCTTTTAAACTCCACTCTACATTTGATGGAAATTACAAAATTGCCACCTTATTCTTGATCTGCTTGAGCGAATCCAAAGTGGATGAAGAGCAGACAGAGAGTAGATGGCTGATGCGAAGCGGATAACTCATTTCCTTCACATTCTACCTTTTGATGAATTGAATAACTTGACCAATCTTACCTTTTTACTTTTACCTATATAAATGGGCATTACATAAGATATTACCATCAAATCAATGGAAAAACAGGATAATTTAGGCTTAAAAGGTGCTATTAAGTCATCAAATTGACAACTTATCAATAAGCTAAGTAATAACACTAGCATCTCCAGGTCTCCTAATCATAGTAGGAACTAGTTCTTAAATAATAGGGTCTGTAATCCATATGTCTAAATATGAGATAATTATCCATAATAAAACAACATTAACAAAAGATATTAGAGTATCATGGTCTGTAACGCCTTGAAATTTGGGTCCCTCGACGTCACTCGATTCTTAGGGGCACAAGTGACCCCAAGCTAACCCTCCTACTGTCATAACTCATAAACAACTGGATAAAATGCTTAAATCTATATAGGATCAGCGAAAACATAGAACTTATCCGAACTTTCTCAATATAAATATGAACTTTACAAGATTATAACTCTACTTTTACAAATAAAGCTGAAATTGAATACATCAACTTCTACTGACTGTCTATAAAGCCTCTCCTCGTACTGACATCAGATAGATGGGTCATGAATCCCAACTAACCAATCTCAATATGACTAAAGTAAGAAAAATACAAAATTTCTCGAACTGTATAACTGACTCATGCCCTCGAATCAAAAGGGCTCATCACCTGCTGACTGGAAGTTGCAAACTGATTGAATATAGTATCTACGCTATAACTTGTACCTACATTATAAGGCACTGTAGCATATAGAAATATATGGGGGTCAGTACTTTAAGGAATGTACGGAGTATGTGGGGGGTACAATGCAACATTATAAATAATATCATAAATGATTAGGAAAATCATGCATGCTGGAGACAACAACTTTATTCTCTTGAATAATATCATAAATGATTATGAAAATCATGCATGCTGGAGACAACAACTTTATTCTCTTGAATTAACTGAAATATATTGCTTGTAAATCATTAATAGTAATAAAACATTATAAATCTCCTAAATCATTATACTTGACTCAAACTCTTTAAATCATGACATACAGAGACTCGGTAACTCATGAAACTTGAACTCTTATGGACTTGGGAGTTTCTTATAACCAGCATAACTACACCATGTGAGCCGCATGAGGCCAACGTTTTGCCCTCCTAAGGAGAGAACCCCACATTGGCGGGGGTGTCGTAATCTTGCCCTCCTTAGTTTAGGAATGACAGTTGAGATAGAGCACTAGTCTCTAAGTCATAGGGTAAAGGGAAGAGAGTTTGTACTAATCTGCTTTGCGGAGAATGTGGTAAAAATTATAAAGGTGTGTTTAGAGATGGAAGTGATGAGTGTTTTGGATGAGGCAATCCAGGCCATAGAGTTAGAAAATGTCCTATGGTTTATCTGCGGAGTCAGCATAATCATCCTCTAGTTTCGTCTGGTCACCCGACTTGGTAAGGCGCCACTTCCAGTGCTACCATTTCCCAGCGTCAGAATAAGCTATATGCACTTTAGTCCTAATAGGATCAGAAAAGCTCTTCGAAGTTGGCTATAATATATTACAGGTCCTTCATCTTTGTGTTTATGCTTTGTTATACCCTAGAGCTTCACTTTCTTTTGGAATCCCTATATAGATGTCCATTTTGGAGTTAGCCTTGAAAATTTAGTGGAACCTTTCACAGTGTCTACTATATTCAGTAAACCTATTTTGGCTAGACGGGTATACAAAAATTTCCCAATGATAGAGTTCCAGAAAATCAGTTCTATTGATTTCAAAAATAGAGTCATTTAGTTTCAATTTCCCAATGAACAAGTCATTTAATGAAGGGGTAGTACCTCAGTGCTTAGGAGATATACGTGTTTTCTAATTCCTTATCAAAGTCCTATGGCAGGATATGATCTAGAAATAGAAGCATGGAACTAAAAATTTAACAATAATAGTGAAGTGGGGATATTGTTATTTGAATTTGAGTAGATTATATTTCATGGGGTTAGTTATATGAAAGGTCAATGAGTAGGCTTGGAAATCGTGTATATAATAATTTAGTTTATTGACATAAAATTAAGTATGATGGTGTCATTATGATTTAGAGATGTGAAATTAGTTGGCCATGGAGGAAGTTAGTATGGTTCATTAAAGGTTTGGGGATATCTATGTTAAGTTTTACAGTATAAGTTTGAATCATTGAAATTTGATCTAATAGAAAGAAGAGTTGAAAATTCTAAGTTACTTAGTGTTTAAGTTGTTGTATGATGAATATTGCGGCTATAGAAAGTCAAGAGCTCTATCTCAGAAGGAAGTATTAGTAGTAGGGTTTTACACTTTTAAGTGCAGTCTTTCAAGGTGAGTTTAGTATGTACGAGTATTGTTATTCATCGGACTCTAAAGTAAAGTGGTTTTAGTTTAGTTTATAGTTTATTAAGTGGTTCACAGACTTAGAATGATTTCTTAAAGCTAAGGGGGAGATAATAGAATAAGTAACCAAGTTAGGCTCTCAGATCCCAGTAGTAATGCTAGTATATTGTAAAATAAAAGTAAGGAGGGGGGGGGGGGGGGATGCCCAACCTATTCTTATCTCGTGTAAGGTTTTTCAATTATCACGATATCTACTTATGCCTTACATGTCATCTCTATGATCGTAGCTCACATTCATACATTTGCCATAAAAATTATGTATACTTCCAATATTTAGTATGAAGAGTTCCAGTTCACTTACCAGTAAGAATCATTTTACATGAATTCAAAAACTCCAAATTCAGGTCATGCAACTCATGACTCATCTATTTATGTTTTATAGTATGCTTAGTTCCCATGACTCATGCTATACTCCTAATAATCAACGAACTTTAGATTATGTCATGTATATCCTTAGCTTAGGTCCCTAAATGAATCCATGATATTGATATTCTATTCCTCGAGCCTCTTTTAATTGTCAAGTCTTTTATATTTTTCATGCATGCTTTAGGTCCTCATATTTTAACTTTTCAATGACCTCTCCTAATGAAATGATTTAGTGATGAGAAATTTCTAAGGTGGGAGAGTGTAAATAATATATGTTAAGGAAACATTGTTGCATTCTTGTTTTACACGAGGCTGTAGTTATGAAGATAGGCTTTAATGTCATATTGGTGTGTAAGTATACAAGTGCATTACACATTAGTGAATGGCTAATAAGAGGTTGTACTTAGTTGTTGAAGGAGAAATCAGATATATTTAGGAGATAGGAAGTTATGAAATGCAGAGTATATTGAATTCATGACTCAGACTAGTATTACAGTATTATGTATGCATTTTGTAGATTTGAGTAGGCTAGAACATAGTAGGAGAATTCAGTCTAGCTAAGACTTCAGTAGGTGGAGTTATCAATGACCATGTGAATATTTTCAGTAGTCTCAGGTGAAGTCCAGTATCAAGGTGGAAGGTATAGTTGAGGGAGTATTCTAGGAGTATGTCTAAGCTTGAAAGTAGTAGTTGTATTATATAAGGCATAGCAATTCTATCCTAGCGGGAATTTCGTAGGCCTATGTTTCATTTTACAAAATTATAGCTATATTGGAATTCCTTATGCAGATGTCTTGTTCAAATTATGCCCAAGATTCCATACTCTCTAATTTTATTAGAACTTCAAAGGAAGTGCATTGAAGAAATACTCCAGTTGGGCGTAAGCTTTCAGTATGAGTTAGTTCGTATAGCCAGTAATTCAGTTTAATAGTTAGGCAGACAAGTCCGTATGGTTTTTCCGTCTTCCAATCTAGTCTTACTATCTAAAGTTTTTTGAATATGGACCTTTCAAGAGATAGTTTGTTCGCATCCATGTGAATTGTAAATCTAATTCAGTTCTTGCATCATGCATCAATTTTAGATTACAAATATTTTGTCATGATTCAGTCTATAAATGTCCCATGTAGCATCTTAGTCTGCCCTTTGTAATTCAGCCAAGTCAGTATCATTCGAGGGACAAACTATCCCAAGAGGGAGATATTGTAATACTCCAGGTTCCTTGGTCCTAAATCTCTCATCTCTTATTCATGAAACTAGATCCAGCTGGAGGTAATGATTTCTACCACATACTCTGCAAAGTGGATTAGTACGAACTCTCTTCCCAATCCAAGAACGTGAAAGAAAATTTAATTCTCTTTTAAGATTAAGGTGTTAAGGAATGTTTGATGTTCATCCTTGGGCCCTTTTCACCCATCGAGTCTAACAATCCATTTTTAAGGTTTAAATCATGAGTTTACATGTTTACAATAAACTATCTCCATGATTTTTTTTATGGATTTTTAATTATACATGAAGTTTACAAGGAGTTGTTGAAATTAAACTTTACACGTTGGATTGATGATTTTCTTATGTTACATCCCTAATTTATGGTTTAGTATTATAGCCATGTGATTGTCATATGTCCTAAAGTATCTGCATGCTTTAAATCATGACCCTCATGTGTTTGATGAAATGTCTAAGAGAATGAGTTTTCAATAATTACTACCTATCATGTCCTCAAAGTTTTAGTATGATCTTGTTGTTATTGTTACCGAGTCCTGGGGGTTTTTGAATACCTAAAATTTAGCTGCTTACCTAGTTTTTGATTATCTACAAAATGGTTTTAGAATAGATATGAGTGTTATAAGTTCAATTAGTTACCATAAACAGTTAAACCTAGTTCAGTCCAGTATTCAGTGTCTTTCAGTTGGGAGTAGGATTTAGGACCGAGCAAGTGCAGGGATGGCATATTCCCCACCAGTTAGGCAGAGTCGTTAGTAGCAGTCTCCTTATTCTAGAACTACATAGCTGTGAGGATGAGTGATCACACATCGAGTTAGGCTTAAATTCCTCCCAGGGGTCAACCATTAGATTAGGATTGACTCTGCCCAGGGATCACTCATCAGTTTAGGCTTGATACCCTAGTTCTTCAGTAGCTTAGTAGATCCACGCAGCCATTGTTGGTGCCCATGGAATAGTACTAGCACCCTTCCAGCTGGGGTTACAAGTTGGACCCTAATAGTACATTAGGGCATAACGGTTATAGCTAGCTCCCACAGTCTCAGTCTAGAAATTTATTTCTGGTTTGCTTGACCATATTATACAGTATCAATTATTCAGTGATCAGTATTTTAGTATTTTCAATTCACAGACTATTTCAAAATCATATTTTATACTTGGTCATGCATTCTAAATGTTTACAGTTTTTATGTATTCTTACTTAGTACTTTATGATATTCTTTCAATTAGTTATTTTACATGCATATGTAACTATGCATATTAGCCTAACCTTATTTAACATACTAGTAAATTCAAAATACTGATCACATACTCGTTTCGTACGGTATGATGTTTAATATCCTAGGTTCGGATGCTCAGTTCCCTGATCGCACTTAGACATACCAGATTATCAGATGTAGCAGTGGTGAGTCCTCATACTTTGAGGACATGGTTTATTTATCTCTATTTACCTTAGTAATTCAGTATTTTCTATTCACTTGGAGTTAGTTGGGAGTTTGTTCCATCAGCTCCATAGTGAGTCAGTAGAGGCTTTTAAGACTAGTACAAACAGTTAGTTAGTTTTTAGTCATTTTATCAGTATTGTCAGTATATTTTTACAGACACTATAAAAATTATGTTTTGAAACCTTATGGCATTTTTCAATAAATTTTGCATATGATATTTTGATATCAGTTATACTTAGTGCTCGTAGCAGGTACCAGTCATGGGCTAGCTTGTGTTTTTTGGGACCGTAAGAACCGTGTGGAGTCCAGGGTGTACTCTCAGGGCATTACAAACTTGGTATCAGAGCCGAAGGTCTTAAAGCACCCTAGGGAGTCTGAAAGCTGTGTTGAGTAGAGTCTTGTGCATGGGTGTAAAGCGCGCTACAATTATGGACAAGAGGATACAAGACGTTTTTAGGATAAGTTTCCCTTCTTTCATTGTTCATGTCATGAAAATGAGCATGAGCTCTATTTAAACTCTCTTTCTAATCTATTCTCTATTCCATTTTAGATGATGCCTCCCAGAATGAACAACGAAAATAGGAATGGGAATCAACCCATACTTTCACTTGTTTAGAAAGAAGCCCTAAATGAATATGTCTCCCACACTGAAATTCAGAGATACTTTCATTACCTTATCTCATTCAGTATCTGCTCAAAACTATCAGCAGGCTATTTTGCAATCTAGATTTATGATTGATACTTATCAGATTAAGGGGGAAGAGTGTAGAGAGAGAGAGAGAGAGTATGATAGCCAGGACTGGTATTTTTATGCCAAGGTCAGAGGGTGGCAACCATTCCCAGTTCCATCAGAAACACTCATCCCAAGCTTTGCCTTTAGCCAGTATGCTAGTGACTAAGTTTAGGAATAATAGTTGAGATAGAGCACCAGGCACTAAGTCGCAGGGAAGTGGGAAGAGAGTTCATACTAATCCCCTTTGCGGAGTATGTGGTAGAAATCATAAAGGTATGTATAGAGCTAGAAGTGATATGTGTTCCAGATATGGCGATCCAGGCCATAAAGTTAGAGAATGTCCTATGGTTGGTCCGCGGAGTTAGTATAATCATCTTCTGGTTCCGTACAATCACCCGATTTGGCAAGACACCATTTCTTGTGCCACCAGTAGCCAGCGTCAGAATAAGATATATGCACTTCAGTCCCGACAGGACCAAGAAATCTCTCCTAATGTGTCTCCGAGTATGTTACAGGTCCTTCATCTTTATGTTTATTCTTTTTTATACCCAGAGCTTCACTTTATTTTATAACCCCTATATAGCTGTCCATTTTGGCGTAAGTTTTGAAACTTTAGTAAAGCCTTTCACATTGCCTACCCTATTAGGTAAACTTATTCTGGACATAAGGGTATACAAAAATTCTGAGTAACAGTATTCCTAAAAATTACTTCAGTTGATTTTAGAAATAGAGGCATTCAATTTTAGTTTCCTAATGAACCAATCATTGAATGAAGGGGTAGTACCTCAGTGCTTAAGAGTCATACCTGTTTTATGATTCCTTATTAGAGTCCGATGGCAAAATATGATCTACAATTAAAAGCATAAAACCCAGGAGTTTAGCAATAGTAGTGGAGTGGGGATAGTGTTGTTTGAATTCAAGCAGATTATATTTCATGGGGCTAGTTGTATGAAAGGTCAATCAGTAGGCTTGGAAACCGTGTATACAAAAATTTAGTTTATTGATATGAAATTGAGTCTGATGGTGTCATTATGATTTAGATATGTGATATTAGTAGGCTATGAAGGAAGTTGGTATGGTTCATTAAAGGTATGGGGATATTCATGTTAAGCGTTAGAAACTAAGTTTAAATTTTTGAAGGTTGAGGTAATAGAAAGAAGCGTTGAAAATTCTAAGTTAGTCAGTGTTTAAGTTGTTGTATGCTGAATATTGGGGATATAGAAAATCAAAAGCTCTATGTTAGAAGGAAATATCAACAATAGGGTTTTACACTTTTAAGTCCAGTCTTTCAAGGTCAGTTTAGTATGCACGAGTATTGTTATATCTCAGACTCTAGAGAAAAGTGGTTTTAGTTCAATTTAGAGTTTATTAAGTGGTTTACAAACTTAGAATGATGGCTTGAAGCTAAGGGTGAGATGATAGAACAAGTTACCAAGTCAGGCTCTCAGATCCCAGTAGTGATACCAATATATTGTAGAATAGTATTAGGGAAGGGGGGGAGGAGGATGCGCAACCCATTCTTATCCCAGTGTAAGGTTTTTCAGGCATCACGATATCTACTCATGCCTTAAATGTCGTCTCTATGATCATAGCTCATATTCATACATTTGCCATAAAAAATCATGTATACTTCTAATACTAGTATGAGGAGTTCCAGTTCACTTTGCAGTAATAATCATGTTCTATGAATTCAAAAACTCCAAACTCAGGTCATGCAGCTCATGACTCATGTATTTATATTTTATAGTATGCTCAGTTTCCATGACTCATGCTACACTCCTAATGATCAGTGAACTTCAGATTATGTCATGTATATCCTCAGTTTAGGTCCCTGAATAAATCCATGATATTGATATTCTTTTCCTCAAGCCTCTTTTAAATGTCAAGTTCTATATAGTGTTCATGCATGGTTCAGGTCCTCAGATTTTAACCTTTCAATGACCTCTCCTAATGAAATGATCTAGTGATGAGAAATTGCTTAGGTGGAAAAGTGTAAATGTTTTATGTTATGGAAAGATTGTTGCATGCTTGTTTTACACGAGGTTGTAGTTATGAAGATAGTCTTGAATGTAATGTTGGTATGTAAGTGGACAAATGCATTACACGTTATTGAATGGATAGTAAGAGTTTGTACTTAGTTGTTGAAGAGGAAATCAAAATTATTCAGGAGATAGGAAGTGATGAAATACAGAGTGCATTGAATTCAAGACTCAGACTAGTATTACAGTATTATATGTGTATTTTGTAGATTCAAGTAGGCTTGAACATAGTGGGAGATTCAGTCCAGCTCAGACTTCAGTAGGTAGAGTTATTAGTTCCCATGTGAATATTTTCAGTAGTCTCAGGTGAAGTGCAGTATCAAGGTAGAAGGTATAGTTAAGGGAGTATTCTAGGAGTATGTCTAATCTTGAAAGTAACAGTTTTATTGTCTAAGACAAAGCAATTTTATCCTAGCGGGGGTTTCATAGGCCAATGTTTCATGTTATAGAATTATAGCTATGTTAGGGCTCCTTATACAAATGTCTTATTCAGATCATGCCCAAGATTCCATTCTCTCTAAGTTTGGAATGGATTTTTCCCAGGTGTTCGATATTCGTTTGGAATATCACAAGCATAAAAAATATGCTACCATACCAAATTCGACATTTCAAACTCAATAGAGCCATTAAAACTTTTACCCGAGATTGTTTTAACTAAATGTAGGGCCTATATCTATAGGTTAAAATGAGTTTGAAAGCCTTGAGACCTAAATCCAGAATCCTCCTATCCTAAAATCAATATTATATAGCTAATGGTATTGTTAAAATTCTGATCTGAGGTCATCTACTAGAGGATTTAGCCTGAGACCAAATCCTTAATAGCAAAAGATCCAAAAATTAAAAAATGAGCCTAAAATCCAAAGAATCATCTGATTATTAAGCTGATAGTTACAGTAGGTTATGAATAACATATATCTACTATGATAAGGCTCAACATGGTGAAAATACCTGTAAATTGAGAAATTACATGACGGTCACTACAGTTACCCATGGAGAGCATAATGAGGTTTAAGAAGAGGGACAAGCTCAACTCTAGTCTTATCGGGTTATTTGAGATACTTTGGATAGTTGGGGAGGTAGCTTATGTGTTATACTTTCCCCCATACTATCTATCCATTAACCCAGTCATTCATGGATCTAAGTTATAAAGTTATGTCCTAGATGAGCCTCACATGCTTCATTGGGACTCAGTTCAGTTAGATGAAAGGTTAACCTTTGTAGTGGAGCTAGTTTTCATATTAACTAGGGAAGTTACACAATTGCATTCTAGAGATCTTAATGTTGTTAAGGTTCAGTGGAGTCAACCATTCTATTGAGGAGGCTACTTAGAAGATTGAGTCTAATATGCGTAGTAGTTACCCTCAGCTCTTTACTGATTTAGGTACTTCATCACTTTTAGTTCGAGGATGGACAAGAGTCTTAACAGTGGATACTATAACAATCTAATACGTGAAAATTTCCTTTTTATGTTAATGACCATTTTCCCTTTACTATGATTGTTATATGTTGATTATGGAGTGTGGGGATGGTTAGCACAATTCCTAATGCTTTCGGGAACCATTTGGGAGAGTTTGAATCTTTTATAGATTTAATAAAGCTATTTAGTTGACTTCAATCAATATTTTATGTTCTGAGTACCAAATGGAGATTTGGATAGTTCCATTTGATTTGAAATATTGGTTTTGGCTTTGTAGCATGGTTAATTTGGGTTTGAGACCTTTATATTGCTGTTTGACTCTTGTTCTGAAAACTAGATTAAATAAGCTTTTAGGGGTCTCGGGGTTTAATTTATTGGAAATGATCCTTTTTCAAAAATTGGATGTTGTCATTGAGTTTGAAACATCAAAACTATCCTACTAGAATATTTGGTTTATTTCAGTGCATCTTTAAACGAATTTCGAGGGATAGAATGACAACTTTTGTACTTAGCAAAGTTGTTGATGTAACTGAACTTGGTGCATCCGCTTTAGTGGCCAAAGACCACTTTAGCAGCCAACTGATTTTCACCCTAGTATCTAAAGCAGATACTTTATCGCTTTAGAGAGTGTCACTTTAGTGCTAGTGGGATGCTTTAGCGAAGTCGAGCCACGGAGGCCACTTTACTTTAGCGGCCACCACCGCTTTAGTAGTCATTTAGCCGCTAAAATGGTCATCGCTGGTATATACCCAAAATTTTCTCTTTTATTATATTCATCTATTTTCAAGTCTTGAAGCTTTGGGTTGGTACGATTTTGAGGGTTTTCTAAAATAAAATTCCAGTTTTATCCTTTTTATTTTTAAACCCATTTTTCAAACCCATTTTGGAACTGTCTTAAATATGATTAATTTGAGCATCATTAGCTTATTTTTAACCCGTTTATTATAGGTTTGTATGTTTTGGCACATCCCGAGGTCATTCAAAACGGAAATAATCCGTGTTGAAAGCTATAGCCTCAGATTTCATTACTTTGAGATAGGTTATGAATTAAATTTCTTCAGGTAGGTTGGGTAGTGAATAAATAATTAAATAATGTTATGGGTTTGTGAAAATAATCATGGAGGTTATTGTAATACCCCAGGAAATTTTTCATTGGAATTTGGTGCGTAAACCTGTTGGGTTCTATCTTCTAGAATGAATTATAAATTTTTCATGCAGAAAGTCTTAGATTATGACCCACCATTGCATAGAGTATCGAATACGCTTTCCAATAAAATGTGGATCATCCAAAACAGACACCCGACTGATGAGTTATGAACATTTCGATCGAACCGTGAATAGTCGTGAACAGTAAAAAGTGCAGGAAAAAGTACTAAGGCCGGTCGTATTTTTGCTCCAACTTTAAATGATCATAACTCCTTGTACATAATGATCTGGGTGATCTACTATATATCAACGGAAATCTCTTTGATTCCTCTTTCCAATGAAATTGGTTTCATTCAATTTTTCTATCAGAGCAAAAATGTTATGGTTGATCTACTTCAGACTATCAAAACAGTCCACCAAAGGACATATTCGAGAATTATTTGATTTTTAGGGACGTTTTGGTCATTCCCCCTCACCCAAAATCCATCCAAACCCTATATTAAAGCCTATTAGAAGTATTATATGTTATATTTCATCAAATTCCCTAAAAAAAAAAACCCTAAGCTCTTATATCCAACTTCTAGAACCTCCAAAGTTCACCATTAATTTTGCAAATTTATTTAAGATTCCAAGTTCCTAATTCATGAACTCCAAGAATCATCATTCAAAGGCACGATTAACATCTCAAAAATGAGTATCGATCTAAAGTTCATTGTTCAAGGTATGTGGGGTTTTTCAACAAGAACTCTCTTTCGTTCTTGTGCCCAAAAGTAATTTTCTTTACAAAGGCATAATTTTTATTTGATTTTTACGAATTTGAAGCATGAACCCATATCTTATGATGATTATTATAAAACCTTAATGTTTATAATTTTGAAAGATGAATTTACATGTGTGGAGATATAAAGCATGAATCTTGAACAATATTTATCATGATTTTGATATTTGGGTCGTGAATCCTCATTGGAAATTATATTTTTTTGAGAAAGTGTATGTTATAAGCACATTGATGTTGAATATTTGAGATATTTTGAATGATTTGACCTTTTGGTCATAATGGAGTTGTTTTGAACTCGAGTGTGAAAGAAATCCACAACGTGGTTGATTTTGATAGATGAGATGTATGATGGCTCCCGATGTATATTTATATATTACTAGAATTATTTTACTGTGGATAGTCTTTGAAATGATCTGAGCTAAGTCTGGGAGAAATCTTTATCACCGAGTGGGAGGTATAAAGCGACCTTACTTCCCTAGAACTACGTGCCCCCGTAGGAGTGAGCCTGAGGCTGATTTTTATAGTGATCACTAGTTTGTGTGGATGTGATATCAATAGTCCTACTCCGATGGCAAGGATAGGACGGCTCTCCCCAACGTGGGTTGTACGTTGGACTCCATGTAGCTCACATGGTTTATGTCAGTTATAGGATCTCCCAGTGTGTGTGTGTTTCCTTGTGTCTATGGTGAATGGTGAAGTGATTTGAAAGTGGAATTGTGAAAGTTATTCTTTCGAAAGATTTAAATGATATTTACATTATGAGAATTGATATTCTTGATGAACTGAAAGTGATTGACAAATTATATGATGACTCACATGTGTTATCGTACTTATTTCATCCTCTCATGATTGTGATGATTTTTTTGGGCTATGTGAGTCTTTCGTACATCCTACATATTTCTTATAAATATTTATGATGATGATGTTTATACAACTGCATATACCCCCATATACTCAGTTCCTTTCCATGGTACTGACCCACATCTTCGGATGTGGGCTGTATTTTCTTAGAATTTAGGTTCAGGTGCTAAGTTCAAGGTTCGATAGTGATTCTTCGAGCACGTTGTTCTACATACTCTGTTATGGTAAGTCCTCATGTTCTGATGATGTGATGTCTGATGTTGGTTTCACAAAATTGTTTATATTTAATAATTGTGTATGAGTCAACTGGGGCATGTCTCAATGTCTTGCTGGTTTTATTGATTTTTTTAGAGGCTTATCAGACTAGTATAGATGTTGGTAGTTGACTAATAAGTCATATTTTGTTATCTTTCTGAAATTTTTTCATCCTTGGATGATGATTACTCTGTTGATATTTTAGGGTTATTTATGGAAAACTCATTAATTTGTGTTGAATTGAATGAAAATGGCTCAAAGGGTTAGCTTGGGGCTACTCATAGCCACAAGCACCGTGTTACACTCTGGGACCTGTTTTCTGGGGTGTTACAAACTTGGTATCAAAGCTTAAGGTTTTAAGGTGTCCTAGGAAGTCTGGCAAGTCGCATTAAGTAGAGTCTTGATCATCAATGTGTAGCACACCACATCTATGAGCAAGTGGATACACGACATTTTAGGAAAAAGTGTGATTCTTTCTTTTAAAAGTCTATAATTCTTAAAGTGTCTCTCTCTGCTATTGATCGTGCTCTCCTATTTCAGAAATATGCCTCCATGTAGAGCAAGAAGAAATAATGATGGTCAGCAACCTCAACCCGCTGACCCATTGAATGAAAATGTGTCTCATGCTAAATATTGGGCAGCCTTTCAAGCGCTGGCCTAAGCTATTACTATAAATGTTTAGGCCAACCTGACCCTAGCTCCACAGCAGCAGGGAGGTGATTCAACTGCTGCCAGGATCCGTAACTTTATACGGATGAATCTAACGGAATTCTATGGGTACAAGTCTGATGAGGATCCATGGTTGTTTTTATAGGAGGTGCAGAAGATTACTTAGATGATGCATATATCTGAGGAACATAGTGTGGAGTTGGCTGCGTATAGGCTAAAAGACCTTGCTTATGACTAGGTTGTTGCTTGGAGGAAAGGTAAAGGTGAGGATGCTGTCCCTACAACTTGGCAATAATTCCAAGATGCATTTCTGGACAAGTTTTTCCCTTTGGAGATGAGGAAGGCAAAGGTGAAAGAGTTTATAAACCTGCGACAGGGCTCTATGACAATTAGGGAGTACTGTCTAAAGTTCATCGAGTTGGTGATAACGCTCAATCTACAGCTCTCGTGGGAGTGTAAAGCGGTCGTTAGCAAATATAGAACCCAACCTGGGTTGGGTATCGATCCCACAGAGAATAGCTTGGCCAACAAGCAAGAAAAATTACTAGACTTTTAGTGCAAGTCTCGTAGGAAAGGGGGGATTGTAGTATGTAACCAAAACAAGAATGTAAGAACTGAAAATAGCAAAATAAAGAGAGATTGTCACGTGTGTTGTAAACAATGAGAATTGAGGCGTTGGGGTTATGTCCACCTTCTGAGGTATACGTCTCTATTGGCTATGAGTGTGTAGAGTCTTGACATGTAATTGCTTATAGAGAATTGTAGTCGATGGTAAATCCAAGCGTCTCTCGACCTAAACAAGGACTATTTCACTTTAACTCTCTCGAGCTTAAAGCGTGACTAACGGTACGAATTCTCCAAGAAGTTAGTCCAGGTACGGCACTAGCTTTTTAATAGGAAAGGGTGTCCTACTACCTTGACATTATCTCTTTTCCAGACAAATAACTTTTCTCTCGAACAAGTCAGATGTTAGACTGGCGTTGGTCTATGCGTCTTCTTTTCTAGACAAATAACCTTTCTCTCGAACAGGTTAGATGTTAGAATGGCGTGTTCTTGTGTTTGAACCGCAAAGAATGTAGATTTAAGATGAAGAGAATAATGATATAAGCAATATACTTGTCTTGAACTCACAAACTCATAGCTATAGATAGTAACTCATTCGGCTTCCATAACCCCAACTAAGAGATTTAGTTACCCATGAATGCGAAGGATATCACGCTTTGCATGGTGGATGGCGTGAATAGTAGGTGTTTGGCGTGTGGTTTTAGTGATTCCGTAGCAAGTAACGATTCTCTTGTTGTGGAATTTAAGAGTAGAAGAATGAAGAATTGAGAATGGGCTGTAGGAAGATGTCTTAATTGTAAGGAGATGAATGAATTGTCAGAATGTCTCCCCCCCTTTTTCTTCTTTAACATGATAGGGTATTTATAATACTCCTATCCTACTCCTACTAAACTAATAAAATAAATAACCAAATCCTAATATACTAATGAAATCCTTGACCCAATTGTACTAGGGTAAGGTTACAAAATTATAATCCAAATAGAATGATGAAACACATAACCTAATTGCACTAGGTTAATGTATTATGGCAAAAATCCAGCTTTGTGTCTGTAAGTCCCAAAGTCTTCAGAAATGCTGTTTTAGCCCGGGACAGATTTTCCATGCAGCAGATTTAGTCCTTTATGCGTCCAGCTCCTTTCCATCTCGTTTGTGAGCTTTCTTTTGCGTCAAGTAAGCCATAAATTGCTGTATTTTGCATCATTTATACCTGAAACTTTCCTAATCACATTTGTTAGCTCATTTACAGGAAAAAGGACTAAAAGTGTACGAAATAGATAATTAGTTCTCGAAACTAGGCTAAAATATGGGCAAAATATATTGATATAGGCGCGTAATTTCGCCTATCATCAGTTGGCCAAGTATGCTCTTGGCTTAGTGGTTGATAATCAGGATAGTATGAGTAAGTTTGTGATTGGAGTGTCTAGTTATGTGGTTGAGGAGTGTAGGTCTGCTATGCTGAATAGTGAGATGAATCTTTCTAGGATGATGACTCATACCCAATAGATTGAGGCAAACAAGATTAAGGAGAGAGAGAGAATGAGAGAGAATAAGAGAGCTAGGTCTGAGCAGCACAGATAGGGCCAGACTAGATCGCAGAGAGGGAGTTGCCCTTAGTATCAGGATCATTCGTCTATGCTAGAACCATCATCTTCTAGTGCTCCCATGCCTAGAGGTAGGTAGGAGAAAGGTACCAGGTCATATATATTCAGGTCCTAGTACAGTGTTGGAAGTAAGGCAAATCGTCCCCTGTGTCTTAAGTGTGGTAGGGCTCATTCGGGTGAGTGTTGGGGGTGAGAATAGGGGTTGTTTACGGTGTGGTAACATGGGTCACAGAGTTAGAGATTGTCTACAGGATGGACAAGGGCATCGTGACTATCGCCCACAGACCCAGACTCAGACTGTTAGTGCTCCAGTTCCAGCAACTCAACCAGCCCCAGCTCAGGGTGGCTCTTCTAGCAATGCTGGCGGGCAGTGCTAGAATAGATTCTATGCTTTATTGTCTCTCCAGGAATAGGAGGACTCTCTCGATGTTATTACTCGTATGCTTTATATATTTCAGTTTGAGGTGTATGCTGTGTAGGATCCTGGATCTAGTTTCTCATATGCTACAACTTTGATTGCTGTGAACTTTGAAATAAGTCCTGAGATTATTCCTGAGCCTATCCTAGTTTCTACGCCAATGGGAAATTCGATTGTTGCTTAGAAAGTGTATAAAAAGTGTGTTGTTACTGTTCTTTATAGAGTCTTGTTGGCTGATCTGATTGAGTTAGACATGGTAGATTTTGATGTGATTCTGGGTATGGACTGGCTGTATTTTTTTATGCCTCTATTGATTGTCGGACCCGAGTGGTCAAGATTTAGTTTTCGGGTGAATCCGTGTTTGAGTGGTCTGGGAATTCTGTGTCACCCAAGAGTAATTTTATCTCTTACGTCAAAGCTAGAAAGCTTATTTCCAAGGGGTGTATTTACCATTTGGTAAGAATCAAAGACACTAAGTCTGAGACTCCAACTCTACTGTCTGTTAACGTCGTCAATGAGTTTTATGATGTCTTTTCAGATAATCTCCCAGGGATACCTCCTGATTGAGAGATCGAGTTCGAGATTGATCTTCTTCTCGATACTCAACTTATTTCTATTCCACCAACTGAATAAAGTCACCATAAAAAATAAGTACCCCTTTCCGAGAATAGATGATTTCTTTGACCGATTGCAAGGTGCAAGTTATTTCTCAAAGATAGACCTTTGTTTCGGCTATCATCAACTCAAAGTTAGGGAGTGTGACATCCCAAAAACTGCTTTCCAAACTTGTTATGGCCATTTTGAGTTTCTTATTATGTCTTTCAGGTTAACTAATGCCCCAACAGCTTTTAGGACCTCATGAATCGAGTGGTCAGACCATATCTGGATATGTTTGTCATAGTGTTCATCGATGATATACTAGTGTACTCTTGTAGTGAGGATGAACATTCTGATCATCTCAAAACTGTTTTGCAAACCCTTAGAGATCACAAGTTGTTTGCCAAGTTCAGTAAATGTGACTTTTGGCTAAGGTCAGTTGCTTTTTTGGGTCATATCATTTCTTCCAAGGGTATTAGAGTTGATCCCTAAAAGACCAAAGCTGTTAGAAATTGTCTTAGACCTATTTCTCCGACTGATATCTGAAGTTTCTTGGGTTTATCTGGCTATTACCGCCATTTTGTTGAGGGTTTCTCCTCTATAGCATCTCCTATGACTCGGTTGAGTCAAAAGAAAGTAAAGTTCTTGTGGTCCGAATCTTGTGAGAAGAGTTTTTAGGAGTTGAAGACTCGACTTACTTCAGCCCCTGTTTTGACTTTGCATGATGGTGTTGATGGTTTTGTGGTGTACTGTGATGCTTTAAGAGTTGGGTTGGGTTGCGTATTGATGCAAAAGGGTAAGATGATAGGTTATGCTTCTAGACAGTTGAAACCCCATGAGAAAAATTTCCCCACCCATGACCTTGAGTTGGCTGCTGTTGTGTTTGCTTTGAAAATCTAGAGACACTATTTGTATGGTGTCCATGTTGATGTTTTCACTGATCATTAGAGTCTGCAGTATGTGTTTACTCAGAGAGAATTGAATCTTAGGCAGAGACGATGGTTAGAATTGTCAACAGACTATGATATGAGTGTGCTGTACCATCCAGGAAAGGCCAATGTTGTGGTGGATGCCCTAAGTAGAGTGTCCATCGGTTGTGTTTTGCATGTGGTAGAAGGTAAAATAAGTTGGTTCTTGATGTACATCATTTGTCTAGATTGGGGGTTAGGTTGTTTGACTCTGCTGAATGTAGTATAGGGGTTCAGAGTAGTTCTGAATCCTCCTTGGTTTCGGAAGTGAAGGAAAAGCAATACTTAGATGCTAGTTTGGTCAGACTGAAGGAGTCAGTTAAGGACCAAAAAGTAGAGGTTTTCTCCTAAGAGGGGGATGGTGTGCTGAGATTGCAGATTAGATTGTATGTCCCAAATGTTGATGATCTGAGACAGAGGATTATGGCTGAAGTACACAGGGCGCGATATTTTATACATCCTGGTGCCACCAAGATGTACCGAGACTTGTGGGAAATATATTGGTGGAGTGGCATGAAGAAAGATATAGAAGCATTTGTAGCTAAGTGTGCAATATACCAACAGGTTAAGGTTGAACACTAAAGACCTGGTGGTATGACGTAAGAGTTTAGTATTCCCACCTGGAAGTGGGAAGAGATAAATATGGACTTCGTGATTGGTTTACCTCCTTCCCGATGCCATCATGATTTTATTTGGGTTGTAGTTGATAGGTTGACTAAGTTTTCTCATTTCTTGCCTATTCATACTTGATATACTGCTGAGGATTATGCTAGATTGTATATCCGAGAGCTAGTCAGACTGCATGGAGTTCCCTTGTCTATCATTTCCAATAGGGGTACTCAGTTCACTTCGCAATTTTGGAAAGCTTTTCAGAAGGGTCTTGGTACCCAAGTGCTTTTGAGTTCTGCTTTTTATCCGAAGACCGAAGGTCAGGTTGAGCGGACCATCTAGACCTTAGAGGATATATTGAGAGCTTGTGTACTTGACTTTAAGGGAAGTTGGGATAATCACTTACCATTGATAGAGTTTACTTACAATAATAGTTTCTACTCTAGTATTGGCATGACTCCGTTTGAAGCCTTATATATGAGGAAGTGTAGATCACCCATAGGTTGGTTCGAGGTGGGTGAAGCAGTTGTGAGTGGTCTTGATTCGGTATTTGAGGCTATGGAAAAATTTAAGTTAATTAGGGAAAGGTTGAAAACTATGCAGAGTCGACAAAAGTCATATGCGAATGTTAGAAGGAGAGACCTTGAGTTTGAAATTGGTGACCTAGTGTATCTGAAAATTTCACCCATGAGGGGCGTTAAGAGATTCGAAAAGAAGGGGAAGCTTAGTCCCCATTATGTTGGTCCTTACAAAATTCTTAGCTGTGTTGGTAAGGTATCTTATGAGGTCGAGTTGCCTTCCGTGTTGTCCTCTGTTCATCCAATATTCCATGTCTCCATGCGAAGAAAGAATATTAGCAATACTGTGGTAGTGGATTCCTCTGTGAGTGCTGACATTCAAGAAAATCTTTCTTTCGATGAGATTCCTATTGAGATTCTTGATTTCAGTGTCCGAAGACTAAGGAACAAAGAAGTTTCCTTGGTCAAGGTGTTGTGGCGAAAACAATCTGTTGAGGGTGCAACTTGGGAAGCTGAGGCGGATATCCGATCCAAGTACCCGCACCTATTTTCCACGAACTCCGATCAAGCCGAAGGTACTGTTCTTTCCTAAATCATGCACTTTTGATAAAAGTTGCAGAAGTTCAGCTGTCATTTATTATGTGTTCAACTGTAGTTTCTTGAATTTATGCATTCTATGTTGCATTCGGAGTGAGAAACGATGTGGTGATGAGTATAATAAATGGTTTCAGCTGTATGCTCTATTCCCTATCTAATTTTGACATGTATAGCATCATTTGAGGATGAATGTTTCCAAGAGGGGATGATGTAATACCCTAGAAAATTTTTTGTTGAAATTTTGTGCATAAACGTGTTGGGTTCTATCTTCTAGAATGAATTATAAATTTTTCGTACAGAATGTCTTAGATTATGACCCACCATTGCTTAGAGTATCAAATAAGCTTTCGAACGATATGTGGATCATCCTAAACAGACACCCGAGCGACGAGTTATGAACATTCCGATCGAACTACGTGTGTGTGTTTCCTTGTGTCTATGGTGAATGGTGAAGTGATTTGAAAGTGGAATTGTGAAAGTTATTCTTTCGAAAGATTTAAATGATATTTATATTATGAGAATTGATATTCTTGATGAACTGAAAGTGATTGACAAATTATATGATGACTCACATGTGTTATTGTACTTATTTCATCCTTTCATGATTCTGATGATTTTTTTCTGGCTATGTGAGTCTTTCGTACATCCTGCATATTTCTTATAAATATTTATGATGATGATTTTATACAACTGCATACACCCCCATATACTCGGTTTCTTTCCATGGTACTGACCCACATCTTCAGATGTGGACTGTATTTTCTAAGAATGTAGGTTTAGGTTCTCAGTTCCATGTTCGACAGTGATTCTTTGGGCATGCTGTTCTACATCCTCTGTTGTGGTGAGTCCCCATGTTCCAAGGACGTGATGTTTGATGTTGGTTTCACGGAATTGTTTACATTTGATAACTGAGTATGTGTCAGTTGGGGCATGTCTCAATGGCTCGCTAGTTTTATTGATTTTCTTAAAGTCTTGTAGACTAGTATAGATTTTGGGAGTTGACTAATAAGTCGTATTTTTTTATCTTTCTGAAATTCTTTTATTCTTGGATGATGATTACTATGTTGATATTTGAGGGTTATTTATGGAAACCCCGTTGATTTGTATTGAAATGAATGAAAATGGCTCAAAGGGTTAGCTTGGGGCTACTCATAGCCTCGAGCACCGTGTGATGCTCCGGGACCCATTTTTTTGGGCGTTAAAGTTATATTTCAAGATTATTATTAATCTAGTAATCCCATGTGGGGGCTTATATGCTTATTGTGCTTGACTTAAGATATCATATTTTGCATATTGCTCGTGCGGGGACTTTTTTTGACATCATTAGCTTCATCTGTAAATTGAAATATCATTATTGTTATTGTTATTTTTGTGTGGGAGCTTCAATAGATATTATAGGACTTATTAAGCATTGTTTGACCTTATCATTATAGAAATGCCCGAGTTAGGGATTGATAGAATATTAATAATGTCTTACATGAATATATTTCCAATGGTGCCAAACAAGAAATGATATTTTTGTGACCAAATTTTATGAATCGTGACCTATTCTAATCTACCTATATAGGAGGACCCCTTACCACTCCCTTAGGAATTCAAGTGGAAATCCACAATTAAAAATAAGCCATTATTATTATAGGAACTTTTACCGAACAAGTGCAGAAATAGAACTACCCTAAGTTTTAGTCTAAACAGGTACTAGAGTTTCTAAAAGAAAAGTAGGATTGGACACATCTTCCGCCATGAGTAAGTGGAGTGGGAGCTGCTGAGGAATTACTAATCGTACCAATCATGAAACTAATATTGATTCCTGCAAAAGACTATACCCCAAATAGGGTACAACAAGAATAGTATCAATATGAACCACACATATTGGTAAGCCTTATTGGTTGAATCAAATTGGATTACACATAAACATAACATAAATATTCAAAAGAAAATATGCATCCTATTATTCTCATCACTAGCCCTATTTCGTCCATTTTCCCACTATGGACTCCTAATAACTGCTTAGCCATATCTCTCTAGTTACATAAAACAAACAAATTATCTTCCTCTAACTTATTGGTTATAGATTCTGAGGTACCACTCTCACCCTTACAACTTTTCTACCTTGAACCACTACATTTGGCCTTACACCAAGGACTACTACAATTATAAATAAACAACTACATCAAAGATTGACCCTAACCCTAGTCAAGACTGTAAATAAGTCAACCAAGCATTTAGGGAAATGACCCATCGAGATAAGTAAACCATCAACAAGACTCCAAGTCATTAATCCAGACTTAACTGATAACTTACAATTACTTTTACACTACCCGACTTATACTGAAATCCCTATTCAACCTTACCGTAATTACAATTTTACTACCAGAGATAATAAACAACTCAAGAAGCCAACAAGAATTAATAGTCTAGCCAAACTTAAAGCAAGTCAAGTTAAACACCAAGTGCAACAACACATATAAAGGTTACATGATTCACTCATAGAACCATCTAACTTACCTATACCTTGTACATATATGATATGGGTACTATAACCACGTTCTAGTCATGATCTGTAGGGGACAAATTTCATCCATGTACCAAAACCCCAGTTACAAGTGTTTGCCAACCTTATTCGTCGAATAAGCCAAGAGAATATTCAAATACCAAAGCATTTCATATTTAATAATAAGGGAGGTCAAAATTATACAATAAGATAAATTCATTGAATTGACCACACAAACAACATGCATATAGTATAAAATAGGTTAATCTACAATACCATCACCTACCCTACCTATATCCCCAATATGTCACTTAACTCATTTCTAAAATAACCAATTGAGCTATAACCTATATGCTTTGGAATTTACCAATACCTATACAATATCTTAGCTTACTTTAGGATTTTAAGCTAATGACCAATAACTTTTCCTTTCCACTACCCCAAAGTTATGAATGCAAATTGTGAACCACCCCAACACAGAATAATTATAGCATAACATGATTATGTATAGAAGCAACTACCTTCCTGTAAGTTACCCTAGCCTTAATAATTTATCCATCCAACCTCCATGCCCGAAGGCATAATCATGATGTCTCCTATCTATCTACGTCATATTATACTTGCTTACCCATGTTTACACTACTTAATTAACCTTATCTTACCTAAATGTCAACTAGTTATAGAAAGGACAAAAGAGTGTAAATTCCAACCTATTTCCAAGGTAACGGATGCTTTATTCCTAAAAAATCCATAGGTTTGCACCATTTTGACACCCATATTCCCCCAAGACATGGGAGGAAACCCTATGGGTTTTTAAAGATTTACCACATTATTGATTTCAACTTGTAGAGAAAAAAGAATTAAAACCTACTTAAGTGAGTTTTTGGTCTGTGTCATGTTGCTATAGCAGAAGGTGGCGCTATAGCAATGCCGCTTTTATGGGATAATGTCAGACCAACCCATTTTATTTAAGTTCTAAAATCTAACTTGTGTGGCCCTAAGAAAGTTTACAAATATTATCTTGATAATACTCGTACCCATCTCAAGATGTTTCTTAGTAATGAGGGATTAGGTATTTAAAGATATCATGACTTATTGATATATAAATTGATTTTTAGACTTACTTATACTTGTATTTAATAAATTTTTATCTCCATACTGATATAATTGTGAGCATTATATTCTCATTTTATACATACATATTCATGAGGTGTTAGTACCATTGAAGAACACTATTGTAAAAAGAAAATAAAATATTTAATGGGAACCTTAATCCATGAATAGAAGTCGAAGAGGTGAGTTAAGATTTGAGATAGTGTATGGGTTGCAAAACCTTCATATGTCCTATTTTGAGAGTATTGAGTTTCGATAGGTGTATATAGAATATCATGAAATGAATTTCATTTATTCTTCATGACTCTATCATTATTAAATTGCATTGAATATGCATTTTCCATGTTTCCTTTATGTATTTCCCTTGTTGTGTACTTAGTTTCTATTTGCATTTTGCATGTTTAATTTCTATTTTGATTTCATGTACATATATTAGAACTGTTAGTGAAGATGATGTAAGATACCATTTAAGAAATTTTATGTTTATAGGTGACATATTCAGAGTATTTCTTTACTAATACTATTTTCTAGTTTGCTCAATCGGCCCATGATACCTACTGAGTACAAGTGGCTTGTACTTACTTTTACTATACACTTTTGGTGCAGATCCTAGTTCGAGTACGTAACATATTAGCTGATTATTCTATTTTGTGGTTGACTCGATGTACTAGCATGCTCTAGAGTTCAGAGCTGATTTCAGACCTCATCGTATCTTCATCTTGTCTTTATTTATGTTCATAAGCATGCTATATATTTTCTTCAGATTTCAATCTTATATTTAATGGTCTTGTACTTATGACACCAAATTCAAGGGAGGAAGGAGAGTTTATGGCATTTTCTTTTAGACATTTCCTTATTATATGTTATATTGACCTGACTTTATTTATAAATTTGCACTGCTTTCTTTTTTTAGGTAATTGGCTTATCTACTGAGGCTGGATCTAGATAGTTGTCATCATGACCTTAACTTTTGGGTCATGACATTGGGTTACAAGGATTTCCTTTAAGAGTTTTTGAATGAAATTGGGGATACAGTTCTTTGAGATCCTTTCAAGCTAGATAGTTCTAGATTTCTTTAATAGATAGAATCTCTTTTTATTTAGCTTCTATGAATCTCTCCTTTTTTTTTTTATATTTGCAAACCTTATAAAGCAAAGTGCTTTATTAAGGATAAAAAAGTGAATAATGTTTCTGCTTAAGTGAAGTTGTTTGTTGCTCTTGCTGATTTTGATCTTCTTTTATAGTGTCTCTCTTTCATGTGACTTAGATTGTAGAGGACAAAGTCATTACCTTTTATTTAATCTGTGATTTGGTGGTCTATTCATTTAGGAAAACCTAATTCAATAAAGGATACGAGTTTGATTTCTTGATTAAGCATAAACGTTTATACCAGAGATGTATTTATTAATTTCTTTCTTTCTTGAATCATTATGTAGTACTTCATTTCCTTGGTTTCTTCTTGCCTTACTTAACTATTGTATTTCTATCTTTGATCCCTACCTTTCTTGTATAGTCGAGTACTAAACTTTTTTGATCTGGTTCCTTTCTTGGAGACTTTGATTAAGTTTTAATCTTCCATGTTCCCGTTCTTTCCTAGTAGATTATGATGCAATCTTCTCTAATTGAAATCGACAGCCAATATTATTTAGTTCTTTCCTTGTAACTATTAATGATGATCAACCCTTGGATCTTGATAATTTTTCTTGATTTAGTTTCCTTGATTCCTATGATTGATGCTTAATTTTGTTTATGTTTTTCTTTTTTATTTTGATGATAATTTATATACCATTATTTAATAATTTTCTTTCTTTTTATCTTGCATAGTAGACAGTTTACCTTGGTAAAATGTCATCATTAAAATCAAATATTAGCAATCTACACCCCCATCTTTAATCCTTTTTGATAATGACAATCAAAAAGGATTCAGAAGCAGTAACATATGGTAAGAGTAATCGACTAAAGTAGCTCAACAAAGATAGAGTTGAATTAAGTACTAAGGATAAGGTCGGTAAGGCAGACCCTCTTCAAAAGGATTTCAAGTTTATACAGTTGTGCTCGATGTATATTTTAAATATTAAGACAATATAACTCCAAAGACATAAGGACGAATGGCCAATAATGGAGAAACTATATAAGAATAAGATAAACTTACAAGTTCATTTATCATGGTCAAATCTGAAACTTTTGCTGCCCATTATCCAACTAAGTACATCGTGATTAAGTACATATCTTATAGGGCGAGTTTGTTAAAGGATGCTTGTTACGTCTAAGCTCACACTTAACTATATATGATCATACTAGTAATGTATTTAAATACGGATATCATATCTACAGAGACTTGTTGATCAACTATTTTACTACATTAAATAATTATTGATTATTTATTCAAGCAATAGATCCCAAAGATATATATATAAATTAAATAACTAAAAATAAAGAAAATAACTAGTCAAAATTAACTAAATAAAGAGCAGATTTTTATATAGTCAATGCAATGAAAATGATCCTGGGGTATGAAATCCCTAACAATCATATCTAGAGTACTTAACTTCATTTACTAGTTCATTTATCTAGTTGTTGATTTATGAGGTTGAATTTATGATCATGATTTAGATGGCCTTTTATTGTCTATCTCAATAGAACTCATATCTGCACCATTGTGTGGGGATGTGATAACCCGATTTGAATGTATTCATATATCTTTCTATTTTGTAGTCAAGTAAGGCGATCTAAGTATATTTATATCCTAACCACAAATCAAATCTTTATGTCACTAAAGAGAAGATTTTATTCTTTATATTCCTCATTATATTCTGCAGTTTTCCTTTCAAATTCACTTTTGGAATTAGATTTATTTCAAAGGTTGCTAAGCATTACAATAGTAAGTTCAAGAATATAAGAATAACTAATATGATAAACAAACACTCGTCGAGTCAATCTTTTGCTACAATTGGATAACTACCACAATCCTAGAATGTAAAGTTGAACTCCTCATAGATATGGATTAATACAATCAATTATCCAAAGAAAAATATAAAATAAATAAATATGGAGAAGAAAAGACTAAGCCAATTATTTTCGACCTCTACAGCGGCTCCTAGATTTGCCTAGGTCAAAAGCTATATAAAAATTATGCTTATGAAGTATTTATTGGTGTAGTAAAAAACTTCTAATAATATAATTGAGATTGAAAAGAACAAGAAAAAAATTAGATCCAAACTTTCCTATGTATCGTGCACAGTTTTTGTTGTGTTGCAAAATGCGCTGCCCAAGCTCTTAGCTTGGGTCTTCAAGTGCTGTCACATGAAACTATTCACCTCTATTCATATGGTATATTTATATGTTGTTATATTAAATTTAATCCGTAAGTATCTTGCTTGATTTTCTTATATGATTTCTCGTTTTTCATTTATTTTTTGCTCCAAATTTTTCATCTTCACACTATTTTAATCCTGCACATACAAAATATAACATAAAACGTATATCATAAAATTAATGCTAAAGAAAATGATAAAAATATTAAATTTAAGGAATATAATAACAAAATATATATGGTTTTTTCCTCACGCTGATTCTCCCTAAGAGAGTATAACCAAAGGACTACAAGGGACCAAATTATTAATGACATGGATGACTACGTGGAAGAAAGTAAAAAAATCGAATGGATATTGGAACTTGAGTTTGGAAAATGGTGAGCTTTGCTCGGCAAGTTCAAATAAATGAACAACCTTGCATGAAAATAGCGTAGCATGACACAACTCTAATAATGGTAAGTTACCCAAAATCTAATGACAAGATTGTAGCATAACACAACTCCAAAAAATGGTAAGTTTCCGAAAATCTAACTCTAGATGCTCCAATAACCCACTGAAGATAATTCTACCATGAAGGGAAAATCAATTGGAAGATAATTTGGATGGTGGTTTCGATAGCAAATATGGAGTCAAGGGTGTTATGGAAGAGTCTTTCAGGACTGAATTTTTGAACTATGTGAAATAAATTCATGCTAGAACAGATCAAATTCATGGATCTCTTACAATTCTAAAAGGTTTTGGATAAATAAGCCAAGTACTACTCATGCATTGAACCCAAAAATTATAAAAATATAGATATACCAAAATACGATGGAACAACAGATCTATTTGAGCATGTTATGGTATACACTACATCTAATAAGGGGAATGATATAACTCTGGATGAGATTGAAATGATTATTATTAAGAAGTATGATGAGATATTGACTAATGATCATTAACATAGTATCTTATATTGACTGAGCATTCCATTAACTGTTTTGTTTTACTTGCAAATCATGTTATTAAGTCACATATTGACCCGTCCCAACTAGGGGCCTTGTCGTAATGGGCATCTTAAGTCAAACTAAGACCAGAGGCCGCCCCCAACACCCAACCCAACCATCAGGCTTATACCCTTAGTCGGATGAATTCTGAACATTTAAAAAGATAGTGTCTAATTGCACTAATCCATACTTTGGGATAGGTCTATGACCGCGACCGACCAGAACAATCCTAACAACCCCAAATACAACCAATAACCATAACCGAACCAAACCATAATCAAAAGCCAAAACATAACCAAGTTCCTGTCCATAACATAATATAAAAGGATGGAATAGTGAGAAATTCAGTCATTTGGTATCAGCTCCAATACCAAGGATGACACCACTAGCGATCCCTCCCATACCAACCCATAGTAGTTACACAAAAGCCTCTAACCAAAAGAAAACCAATATTTGATTGGGACATGCCTCTAACCATAGCCAAAACAAATATCCAAAAAACATCCAAAGTGTGTAAAAACATCCATGAACATTAAATGGAGCCTTCCAGAATATGAAAGCTCACCACTTTAATTCAACGAGCTAATCCAAAAATTCGATTACTAAGTAGGAGGAGTAGAGTGGTTGGTTCCTGCATCGCTTGGGGATACAGTCGCCTAAGGATGGGTTAATAGGTGAATGCTAACAAGTATTCATGATAAGGATAAAATAATTCCATCTAGTAAAACCAAGTAAATCAACCATATGAACACAAACCATACATATAATATGTATATAACCATAATGGGAAAGGGAACCAGGTTTTGCATGCATTTTAAATCATTAACTTGGGTATGTGTAGCTTAACCATCCTAAAACCATCTATGGGCTATATGGGTCTAGTGTAACCCTCTAAACGAGCCTCGATGTGTGTAGCCGCATGAGCTAGAGATACCATAAGAGTAGGGGATTCCCAAGTACCCTTTGCTCTCTATGATACATATATACGGTGTACTTAAAGGATTCCTGTATACCTCATGAGTATCATATATGGTATCCATGACCAACCTCTCATGGCGGCAAACATGAGTTTCCAGTGTTAATATGTTGGATTTCCACTTTCACGGTTAACTATCACACCCCACCATTATTGCATAATTAAAAACATTTTCAACCAACCAATCCATTATTCTATTTATTATTAACCAAGTCTATTAATAGTGGTATCGTCATACCGATATAACTTGCAAGTATTGTCCTTAGCCAAACCTTAAGAGGTTAAGGGATTTCCATGTATCCATTTTCCAAGTTAACTTAGAAGAGTCCCATATACCCCACAATTGTTCCATTATTATGTTTTCTTGGGGGAGTCCCATGTACCCCACAAGTTGTTCATTAACATGTTTACTTGGGGATTCCATTGTACCCCATGAAGATTTCAATTAACCATAACCATAACCACCAACCCATTCCATTTAACAACTCCAAACTATTTAAATCATTTATAACATATAGGGGTCCATTACCAAAACATAGCATGCAATAGTTCCATTAAAAGTCCAACAATATAGTAAAAGCATTCTCATAGGCATTCTATCAAACATATTGGGGGAATAGTATTTCCAAAACCAAAACCATATACCAGTTAAGCATTCCCATTCAACCAAGTATCCAAACCATAATTAAAATATGTAAATACATAATTAAAACATGGTAAAACCATAGCCCAACCAATATAACCAAACCCCTAATTATATTTGAAGACCCAAAACAATTTAATAATTATGCAATTGAAACAATTCACAAAATATGCCTTTAGTTGGAACTAACAATGAGGGAAGGAGTACATGCCTTAAATTGAGTAGATGACGGAGAGAAATCACCAACACAAGCTCCAAATTGATCACCTTAGTGAAACCCTAGCCTTTCTTTACCCAAAAGTCTTAAAGAGGATTAGAGAGTGTTTTTCTAAGTGTTAATGAATAGAATAATAATGCAAATAACCTGAAAAGTGTGTTATGTATCGTGGGGTATTAATAGGTTAAGTGGGGAAATATCCAAATTTCCCTCACTTAAACATCATAAAATTCCAATCAGGGGGTACAACTAACCATACCATTCGTACCCTTCAATACGAGTGGTACGCATCACTTGTACCTTGGGCGTCTCCCTTGGGCCCAAAACTGTCCAAGTTACAACTTACCCAAACCAAGTTTTACCTTAAGCATACGACTAGTACCTTTGACCCGTACCCCTGGTAAAATAGAATTAAAGAGGATTGAATACTGTGCACCATACGAGTCCATGTTATGATGCATACCTAGCTTACGACTCATGGTGATCCACTCGTACTTAGATCCAAGTTAAGTTACCAAGTCTAAGATTAAGTGAAGGAAAACCCCCAATAAAAATAACCCGTATCCACCAATACGACTCATATCCACCAAGTCATATCCATTCCAGAAACCAATCCAACCCACCAACTAATACTGGTCAGCATACGACCACTTCATACGAACCGTACCCCAACATATGACTGGTACCTGTTAGTCTTATCCTGTCTAGAAACTAGAAAACTAGCAAATTTTCTAAGGGTAAAAAATCTAGGGTTTTATACATATTAGGGCTCAAATATTTCAAAATCAAAAGGCATATATATTCTATATTGCATGGGAGATAGGAACTACTTTAAAAATTCATAGTGAAATTCCAAATGAAAATAATCTTAATACTTACTTTTCTAGATGACTAGGCAACAGATCGAATCTCTCATGTTCAGATGCTTATAAAAAAATTGAAGAGAATATGATTAAATTCGTGGTAACTACTTGGAAAGATGTGCATAGTTGTTCTGAGTCAAAGATTTGAGCCAAGGATAGCCAATTCAACACCATGAAGATTTCAATGTCAACATATGGGAGTTAGTTCCATGTGGTAGCCTAGAGTAGTTTTCATTTGTAACTAAGAAGTGGTCAGATCTGACCTCTCTCTAATAAGGAACTCCTAGCAAGAATAGTGAAGTCGAACTTATTAATCACTGAAAAGATCTAGTACAAATAGATCTTTAGTGGGTAATCGAAATAATAAGGTCTATAATATAGAGAACTAGTAATACCCTTATGACAATAGCCGGAGGGTAAAGAATCTCAAAACTTTTAGAATAAAACTCCAATATAAGTACCTTGGAGTTGGTATCAGGAAAAAAAGAGAGCAATAAGGTAAAATGGCTATTAGAAATTGACCATAAGAGTAGAGACCAAAACTTGTGTTGTGAATTTTATGGTACTCACGAACATAAACTAGGATTACAAACCCCTGCATAAAAGGGTAGCCCGACTTCTCAAGAACAACCACTTAAGGGCATTTTTAATAGACAGATAACTAAAACTATAGGAAGAAGAGAGGAAAACAAGTACAAAAAAAAATACCACTTCCCCATATCACATCATAAATATGATACTTAGACGGGAATAAATTAATAGTGTACCATACTCGACAATAAGAAAGATAAAGGTCTCAATTACATATGAGAAGTGAGTGTGAGACGTTGTAAACTCTAATAATGCAATTATACTCAATGTTTCAGATGTAGATATAATATATATATCATTATTGAAACATTATGTGTAGTGTTAAAGTTATTGTAGAGTTGTTTCTAGGATGAGAGTTATGAACATCTTCGGGTAGGGTTAATTCGAATAAAATTTAAGTTTCGTGTGGTGAAGAGATCCTTTATATTTTATAGAGATTGATATGTTGATTTTATATGGCGGTGTAATAGATAAGTGGTTGAGTGATCCATAAAACCTTATAGAATAAAATTTAGGTGTATAAATCTTCGATTATATTATTTTCCGCGATATGATGAATCTGCGATGTTAAAAAACAAATTTTGTGCAGTAAAAGGGGGAAATATGAAAGTTTTCCCAATGATCTAAATCAAAGTGATGCTATTTAAAGAAGGCCTTTGGCAGGATGTCAAGCTAAGTACCTTCAACCATTTAAAGCTTGATGAATAAAGATGGAATCTTTGGAAGCTTTCAATATGGATGGCTTGAATATATGTATTATACTAAGTGTCTACCATTTAAATTAGCTTGTAGGCAATTTGGTCTTTCTGTATTTATTTTAACCATTAGTATAAATAGTTAGCCATTAGAATTGAACCATTAGTTTTGGAAGATTAAATATTGTTTCCTCCTTTGGGACGTTGAGAACCCTTTGTTGATTTTCAACACTTGTCCCAGGATTTGCACGTAAGGTTACTACCTTATTGAGGATTCTAATAGATTAGGTACTTTTAGTTTCCAATTAAGGGGTGCTTTGGTTAGTTTAATCATTAATCTTTTAATTGTTTAAATCTAATTCTGTCCATCTTTATTTAATTATTATCTTTAATTTCTATGTTTCTTCTATTTTCTGGTTTCCCATCAAATTGGTATCAATGTCTTGGATTAGATTTCCTTTCAGAAATCTAAGTCTTGGGGTTTTGATATTTCAAAAAAAAAAAATATCAAAAAAAATCAAATTTGATTGAATTGTCATGATTTTTGATATTTACAAAAAGATCCAAAAAAAAATTCAAATTTGATTGAATTGTCATGATCCGAACCAGGGTCTAGCCATGATGGATATCTCAAGACCACTGAAGACTGGAGACCACCCCCTTCGCTTAGCCAAATAGAACATAACACATCTAGCATCGACCAAATTTCAAATATATAACAAGATAGAAAATAATAAGCTCAGAGACATCTAAGAGTGCCAACATCAATACCCAATCCATAGTAATATCCACAAAACCTCTATACCAGAAAACAACCTACGTTGGGACATGCGCCCGACCCTGACAATGATAATAACAGTTGAAGTCTTCATTTCTAATTTATGGAAGGAAACCTATGGAATGGTCAAGTATTCCAGAGAATGGAAGTTCACCACTTCACTGCAAATGATCGACTCTAAGATCACCCATCACTACACAGGAAAAGTAGAAGTGCCTTCAGACCCTGCATCACATGGGGATGCAATATTCTGAGAGGTTAGTGGGGTGAGCACTAGCATTTAACTCAGGATAAGGATAAAGTAGTACCAGTCAAAAGTTCATTTTCAAACTCACTGAACATGTTCACATTCATGCATACATATATATAGTAGATGCTGGGGTAGGGAACAAGGTTTAGCATGATAGTAAAACATTATCCTAGACTATGTATCACAACCATCATAAATAGGATCCCACGGGCTATTTTGGTTCAACTCCCCCTATGAGAGGGACCTAGTGTATGTTAGCCACACAAAAAAGAGGTATCAAGGAAGACGAGGGAATTCCTCGACCCCACGTCAATACTACATATAAAATATAGAAATAGAGTGAGCCATGCATACAGTCATCTAGACCAACCGTCACGTCGGTAAATGTGAGTTTTCAGTATAAGTCATTCGAGACCAACACCTTCATGGCTTAGCTATATAACCCTTATTAAACAAGATTTAAAACAATTTTCACACAACCCATTCATTAACCAAGGAATCATACGTTAAGGCACACCACAGTATCATCATACTATTTAGCTTGCAAGCTCATAATTATGCCATTACAGTTCCATAAACTTGGGGGAATTACTCAAACCCCTTTGTTCATTAAATCAAAACATAGCTAACAAGGCCTTCAAAATCTATTTTCATTGTTTAACCATTTATGAAATGAAATAATATAGGTGTGTTAGTCAAACCAAGTGACAATTCCATAATCCAAAGCCATTTACACAAGTGGCTTGAGGGAATACAATTGTTCAAAATAAATTTCCAAGTTCAAAACATCAATTTGGGGGATTAACTCACCCCCCATTCAAATTACCACACCTATGCACCCCATTAGTTCATAATCATTCAACTTAAAGCATGAACGACTCATTGAATCCATGGGAAAATAATTCAAGGATCAACCATTCCAAAATTTCTCAAACCCATGTCAGAACCCACATTTAAATTCATATAATTAAACCATTTAAAACACATGCTTTTCATAAAATAAGATTTAGGGAAGAATAACATGCTTGAAAGTACAGAGAATTATAGAGAGAAATCAACCCTTGAGGCTTTAGATGACCGACTTTGAGAAACCCCAGCTTGCTCTTGTCTTGGGAATTTTAGAGTTTTTGAGAAGGAGTTTATGATTAATAACGATTGGAAATAATAACCCCAAGGTTTTTTTATATACGTGGGGTCTTAGAGGGTAAAGAGGGAATTGTTCAAAGTGCCTTTCATTAAAAGCTAAAAAACATTCTCGCTAATGACTACGAGTCACTATACGACTCGTAAGGACTCACTATGACTAGTCAGCAAGAGTCGTAATCTAGACAGTAGCCAAGGGACCCTCTTTTATGACCCTATGATTTGGTAAGAGACCCTACGACTCATAGATCCTAGTCCTAAGCAGGACAAAAGCACTTTAAGTACATACTGGTTACCGTATGATTGGTTCATTATGACTCATATAGAGTCATTATGACTTATTTATTCTAGTCACGATCAAGCTAACAACTTAGGAAAACTTTACTGGTCAACTACGATTGGGGTCGATACGACTAGTATGGAGACCTTACGACTCATAGGGAGAGTTGTAGGTTTGACAGTGACCTCAGAGCTTAGGAAATTTTAAAGGACCAAAATTAGAGGTGTTTTATTCTCCCTCCTTAAAGACATTCATCCTCGAATAATGAGTCAAGGCCTTAATTAGCTTGATTTAACACAGATCACAACCATACTTACCTTTAACAATGACAGAAAACAAAGATGTTAGGGAATATACATACCTCAAGAACAATTATCCAAAGTGGGAAACAAGAATGGGTATTTGTACTTCATTTCCTCTTCAGCTTCCTAAGTATCTTCTTCAACCTTATGGTTCCTCCATAGAACCTTTATTGAAGCCACATCCTTAGTCCATAACCAATGAACTTGATGATCCAAGATCTCGATAGGGACCTCTTCATATGATAAGGAATTTGAGACATCAATACTCTACAAAGGAACAACCAAGGAAGGATCACCTATACAATTCTTCAACATCAAAATCTGGATTACTGGATAAATGGAACCCAAACTAGAAGTCAAATCCAATCCATAAGGCACATGGCCCACTCGCCTCACAACACGAAAGAGACCAACATATCAGGGATTGAGCTTCCATTCTTTCTATACTGCATTACTCCCATCATGGGAGATACTATTAAGAACACCAAATCATCAACATTAAATTCCAACTCCCTACACCTCAACTATGTATAGGACTTTTGGCGACTTTTGGTGGTCTTAAGTTTATCCCAAATCACCTCCACCTTCTCCATAGCTTGGTGAACAAAGTTGGGGGCATACAACCTATTCTCACCAACCTCAAAACTACCCAATAGGGGACCTACACCTCCTACCATAAAGGGCCTCGAAAGTAGCCATCCCAATATTGTAATAATCCTAAAATCTCAACCTGAGATGTCACATGATGCTCAGGGGTACAAGTAGCCACAAGCTAACCCTTTTATCCTTCTACTAAATCAGAAGCTTGCTTTAGGATAAATTAATCAAGTAATACTACTATATCATGCCAAATATAAACTGAAATAACTAAAAATATTATCCGAACAACAAGTGCTGAAATTCTGAAACTTTAACTAATAGTCTTACAAGCCTCTACTTACTAAGGAACTTGAGAGTGATTGGGATAAACCCCTAACTGACTCAGACTAAACTGAAAACAATAAATTAGTTACTATGAAAGCTGGAAATCTGAAGAAGTAGGCCCTTGAATCATGAGAACCCACCAACTGAAGGGGCGTAGATAGAGATGCTCGAACTACTCATGCTATTGATACTGAGAAACTGAACCTACATTATAAAATTGAGTATGTACTGAATATATGGGGGTGTAATGTTTAAGTAAGACATCATCATAATTAGAAAGTAAATGAATGCAAAATGTATATGACTCACATAAGCTTGTTGTTCTAAAATACAGAAATATAAAATCATGTATAAAAAAATCATTCTTGTATATCTTGTGAGTCATAACCCTCAGTCTTCTAAAAGCTTTTCTATCATTCTTTTCTTTTGAAACTTAAAAGCTTTGGGAGCTATGGAAATCTTGGAACTTTGGGACTTGGGGCTTTGGGATAGGGAATTTCTTATAACTGACATAAACTGTGTGAGCTGACATGGAGTCGAACGTCCTGCCCATGTGGGGGAGAGCTGTCCTATCCTTGCCATCGGACTAGAAAGTTAACTTTAGTGATCACTATCTTAGATCACTATGGGCATTTAGAACCTATGGTGGCTCATATTTCTGGGGCATGATACCTTGGAATCATACCCAATTCAGTGCTAAATACTACTCCCATACTTATTGCTCAGAACTTTTAGGAAATCCACCTTAAAACAGCACAAGTGTTTATAATAAAAACCAATTATGCTTCTTTTTACTTTAAATCATATATAATATGGATTCCTAATTTAGCTTAGGATCAAAAGATCATATTTTGCTTAAAAATCATCTTTCTTGAAAACCAAGACTGAAACTTATGGCTCACAACCCATACTTGGAAATTATGTCAAATCACAATAAACTTTATGCTCACAATAATAGTAGTGGTATACTTTAACAATCTCAAAAATTCATCCTTGGATTTAAAGCATATATATATATATATATATATACTTAAATGATCACGATTTCATAATGAATCTTAATTCTTAGCAATTATCTTGGAAACACTTAAAAATAGCAAATCACAATGGGGATATGCAATTCATGGTATAGATCCTCGATTCAAAGCTTAAATAGGTTGAATAAACATGCACTTTAAGGCTTAAATCACTTACAAGTTCATAAACTTAAAACAAGATACTTTGGGTATAAACCCCAACTTGCAAATCATAAAATCTTTAGTAAAATTCAAGTTTTTGGGCACAAGAACAAAAGCTTTGTTCTTGTTCAAACCCCACATACCTTGGATGATGAACTAGATGAACAACCCTACCTTTAAGACTTTATTTGTGTTCTTTGATGATGGTTCTTGGAATTCTTGTGTTGGGAATCATGAATTAAGTTGGAAAAAGAATGGTGAAATCTTAGGATTTTTGATGTTGATCTATGAAGCTTAGAGTTTGTGGTTGGGAGAAATTTTGAGAAATATACCATAGAATGCTTGTAATAGCCTTTAATCAAATGTTTGGATAATTTTGGGGTGTTGGGAAAAAGTCCAAAATACCTCTTTTAACTTCCAGACAAAACTGAAAAAAAATGATCTTGGATCCCAATTTTTTGCCTTGGTGCAACGCGTCACAATCGCCCCAAGCCACTGGAAAATGATGAATGGAAAATTGGGGGTCTCCGCGATGCAGAGATATCATGTTGTCCTACTTGATTTTGGCAATTGAGACCGGGAACTTCAACACGACGCGCCACCATTGCGGTGCCCTATACAAATACCATTTCGGCCTATGGCGCGACGCGCCACTCTCACGTTGGGCGTCTGGAAATTAACCACCGGGAAATTGGCCCTCTCTGCAACCCGCCAATATAATGGAGGGCCACTAGAAAAATGAGACTTTTTATTTTACACTGCTCCGCGACGCACTAAGGGTCCAAATGATGATATTTTACGATTGAAACTTAAATTAGCCATAACTTCTTCCTCGGTTATTGGATTTAAGCGAATCTTATATTTTCCGAAAGCTTATTTAATTTCCCACACAATGAAAATTCAAAATCTAGAAAATTCCACATGAAAGAAACATTTTTCATTTTGAAAGACATCCATTATATTCTAGGAACGAGATCAAGCTAAAAAAATTTGGGTATTACAATATGTCCCCCTTGGGAACTTTCATCCTCAAGTATGGCTAGCAAAGTTGAAATGCTGAAAACTGAGGCCATAACCAGCATATACAACTGAAAGCATTACTCAATTGATTTCAAATGCATGAACTATCGAATGAATGGCTATATAAAGCTTAACCTTTGACTGAAAAAATATGATCTGAGGAAACTTGTTACCTTAAATTGAATTTGAATTCGCAGTAAAAAGATGAGGGTACTTGGTCCGCATATATACTTCTGCTTCTCAAGTGGGTCCCTTAACGGATTTATTTCGCCAAAGAACCTTGACTAGGGAGACTTATTTGTTCTTTTGTGTATGAGTCTGATGGTCAAGGATCTCACAGGAATTTCTTCATAAGAGAGGCAATCATGAGCCTTTGTACTTTATAAGGGAACTACAACTGATGGATTACCAATACATTTCTTCAATAAAGACACATGGAACACATGATGAACGGATGATAAATCTGTAAGCAACTCAAGCTCATATGCCACCTTCCCTACACGGTTCAATATTCGGAAGGGGCTTGTATCACGGGGACTAAGTTTCCCTTTCTTTCTAAATCTCTTTACCCCCTTCATGGGTGAAACCTTTAAATAGACTAAATTATCAATTTCAAAATCAATATCTCTTCTTCTTACATCAGCATACGACTTCTGATGACTTTGAGCTAATTTCAACCTTTCTTGAATCAACTGCACTTTCTCTGTAGCTTCTAACACCATCTTTGGCCCTAACAAAGCGGCCTCACCCACTTCAAAACATCCGATAGGTGATCTACATCTCCTCCCATAAAGTGTTTCAAATGGGGCCATTTGACTGCTAGGATGATAACTGTTGTTGTAGGAAAACTCAATAAACAACAAATACTCATCCCAACTACCCCTTAAATCAAGCATACACTATCTCAACATATTTTCTAAAGTCTGAATGGTCCTCTTTGCTTGACCGTTGGTTTTAGGATGAAAAGCGAAACTAAGATGAAATTGGGTACCGACACCCTTCTGAAAAGCTTTCCAAAACTAAGAGGTGAACTAAGTACCCCTATTTGAGATAATGGACAAGGGAACTCCATGCAATCTAACTAACTCTCGGACATATGAACTTGTAAGAAATACACTGACTTAGTCAATCTATCCATAATAACCCAAATTAAATCATGACGACAACGCGAATGGGGTATCCTTATTACAAAGTCCATATTCACCTCTTCCCACTTCTAAGTAGGAATGTTGAACTCCTCCAAAACATCACTAGGCCTTTGGTGCTTTACCTTAACCTGTTGACAAGTTGCACACTTTGCTACAAACTCTGCTATATCTCTCTTCATACCTCTCCACCAATAGATTTCTCACAAATCTCGACACATTTTAGTAGCACCAGGATGAATGGAGTAACACCACCATGCGCCTCAGCCATAGTCCACTGTCTCAACTCATCTACACATAGTACACATAGTATACTCTGGTATCTCAGCATACCATCTCCCCCTTAGGAGAAAACCTCTACCTTTTGGTCTTTAACCAACTTCTTCAACTTCACTAAGTTGGGATCGTGATATTGCTTCTCCTTCACCTCAAAAACTAAGGAAGATTCTGTACTACTTTGCCCCCAAATGGTACCCTCAGTCGAATCAACTAATCTAATACCCAACCTAGCCAAAAGGTGCACTTCCCAAGCTAAATCTTTCTTATCATTCTCCATATGAGCAACACTACCCATAGACAAACTACTAAGGGCATCTGCCACTACATAGGCCTTGCCCGGATGATACAACACACTCATGTCATAATTTTTTAGTAGTTCTAACCACTTTCTCTGACAAAGATTCAACTCCCTCTCTGTAATCACATATTGCAAGCTTTTGTGGTCCGTGAATGAATCAACATGTACACCATAAAGGTAGTGTCTCTAGATTTTCAAAGCAAACATCACAATAACTAATTCAAGATCATGGGTTGGGTAATTATTTTCATTAGGCTTAAGCTGTCAAGAGGCATAGGCTATGACCTTACCTCTATGCATCAGAAAAAAACTCAAACCAACTCTAGAGGCATCACAATACACATTAAAATCATTTATACCATCAGGTAACACTAAGGCTGGGGCTGAAGTGAGTCGAGTCTTCAACTCCTGAAAACTCTTCTCACAGAAATCTAACCACTGGAACTTAACTTTCTTCTAAGTTAATCGGGTCATAGGATACGTAATGGATTAAAACCCCTTAACAAAACATCTGTAATAGACAGCTAAACCCAAGAAACTCCTAATGTCTGATGGAGAGATAGGTCTAGGCCAATTTCTTACGGCTTTTGTCTTTTGGGGATCAACTCTAATACCTTCACTAGTAACAACATGACTGAGGAAATCAATTGACCTTAGCAAAAATTCATATTTGCTAAATTTGTCAAACAACTAGTGATCTCTAAGAGTTTGCAACACAATTTGGAGGTGGTCTGCATGATCATCCTCACTACGAGAGTAGACAAAAATATCATCGATAAAGACTATGACAAATATAATTAGATAATGTTTGAACACTCTGTTCATCAAGTCCATGAAAGCTGCTAGGGCATTGGTTAGCCTGAAGGATATGACTAGAAAATTAAAATGATCATAGCGGGTTCTGAAGGTTGTCTTCGGAATATCACATTCCCTTACTTTGAGTTAATGATAACCAGATCAAAGGTCTATCTTTGAGAAATAACTTACACCTTGAGTTGGTCAAATAAGATATTAATTCTAGATAGAGGATATTTGTTCTTGATTGTGAATTTATTTAACTGATGATAGTTAATTCACATACGCAAAGAACCATCTTTCTTTTCCACGAACAGAACGGGAGAGCCCCAAGGAGATATACTAGGTCTTATGAAACCTTTTACTAGAAGATCTTTGAGCTGCTCTTTCAACTCCTTAAGTTCGGCAGGAGCCATATGATATGGAGGAATGAAAATAGGCTGAGTATCAGGAAGAAGATTAATTCCAAATTCTATTTCCTTATAGGGAGGTAACCTTGGCAAATCTTCAGGAAAGACATTAGGAAATTTATTAACTATATTGACTGACTGAACTGTTGGAGTCTCAGACTGAATGTCTTTGACTCAAACTAGATGATAAATGAACCCTTTAGAGATCATATTTCTGGCTTTGAGATAGGATATGAAATGACCCTTGGGAGACACTAAATTACCTGACCACTCAAAGGCTGGCTCCTTGGGAAACTGAAACTACACCACTTGGGTTCGACAATCTATGGATCCATAACAAAAATAGATCCAATCCGTACCAAGCATAAGGTCTAAGTTGACCATGTCTAATTCTATCAAATTTGCTAACATGATCTTACGAAGGACTGTAATGGGACACTTTCTATAAATTCTTTTGGCAATAACCAATTCCCTATAGGTGTAGAAACCAATAAAGGCTAGGGGATCTTTACAGAACTCATATCAAAATTCACATTAATTAGCAGGGTCACATAAGAGAAACTCAACCCAAGGTCAAATAGCACAAACACATCAAAATGAAAAACATGAAGCATACCAGTAACAATATCTGGCGAATCTTTCTGCTCTTGGCGGGATGGTAGAGTATAAAACTGATTTTGGTATTGTCCACCACTGGTACTGGATGATGCGCCCTGAGTAGGGGCTGGGCGAGATACAAAAGTTGGTTCACTCGTAGCCCTTGTCTGAGGGTGAACATCTCTGTTTTCCTGCTTAGCAGACGGGAACTCTCTAACTCTATATCCTAACTTTCCAAAACCAAAACAACCCTTTTACTTAGCAAAGCACTCACCGAGATAGGTTCTACAACACTTTGCACATGGAGGATAATTGGGCTTACCACTCACACTAGACATAGAAGACTTACCCCACTGCTCCTGCCTATCTCTAGGAGCGGGAGCACTAGCTGAAGACGGCACTGGCAATGGCGGACGACTCTGAAACTATGAGCAATTTCCCCCTACAGACCTTGACTGACCATACTCAAACTACCCAATTCTAGCCTTCTTATTCCCTCTCTCTCTTTCCTAAATTTTTCTACCTCGATCTGTTGGGCATGAGTCATAAATCTAGCAAGATCTATATCTTCGATAAGCATAGCAGTCCTACACTCTTTGACTACCAAACCTGACACTCCAGTAACAAACTTACTCATACTAGATTTGGTGTCAGCTATAAGCTCAAGAGCATACTACAATAACTTGTTGAACTTAAGGCAGTACTTCTTCACAGTCATTGATCCCAACCTCAGGTTTATGAACTCCTTAACCTTGGCTTCCCACAACTAACGCGGAAAAAACCTATCTAGAAAAACATCTTGGAATACCTGCCAACTTATTGGAGCTGTATTTTCACCCCTACCTTTCTTCCACATGACAACCCAATCATAAGAAACATCCTTCAACCTATATGAAGCCAATTCTACACTCTCCTTCTTAGTGATATGCATAACTTGGGTGATCTTCTTCACCTCATCAAGATACAATTAGGGGTCCTCACCTACTTTTGACCTGAGGTATTCAGGCGGATTCATCATCATAAAGTCATGGAGCCTGGCTATGACTACATCATCCCTTTGTTGACGCAGAACTATAGCCTAGCTATTAAATTGAATATTAATGGTCACAGATTGGGTTAACTCCTGAAAGGAAGCTCAAAATTCGGCATGCTACACATTCTCATTGAGGGGATCAACAGGCTGAGATGGCTGGTTATCATTCCTACGGGCATTTTCTCTGCGAGGAGGCATATTCTGTCCTAAAAAAGCATAAGTTAATAGAAGATAAAGATAGCTGTAAGCATGATGGATTATGAACGAAAGAGAGGATTTTCCTAAAATGCTCCATAGCCTCTTGCTCATAGATATGGCATGCTTCACACCAATGATCAAGACTCTATGTAATGCGGCTTGTATGGCTTCTTAGGACTCTTTCAAACTTAGGCTTTGATACCAAGTTTGTAACACCCCAAAATCTCATCCCAAGGAATCACATGGTTCTCAGGGCGACAAGTAGCCCCAAGCTAACCCTTTTAGACTGCTACTAAATATAGAGTTTTACTTTAGGATAAATTAATCAAGCAATACTACTATATCATGCCAAATCTTAACTAAAATAACTGAAAACATTATCCGAACAACAAGTGCTGAAAGTCTGAAACTTCAACTAATAGTTTGAAAAGCCTCTACTTACTAAGGAACTAGAGAGTTATTGAGACAAACCCCAACTAACTCAGACTAAACCAAAAATAATAACTCAGTTAATATGAATGCTGAAAATTAGAAAAAGTAGGCAATCGAATCATGAGGACTCACCAACTGTAGGGGCATAGATAGAGATGATCGAACTACTCATGCTGCTGAGAATGAGTACCTGAACCTATATTATAAGACAATGCAGCACATAGACGTATATGTAAATCAGTATTTTAAGGATGTATTGAGTATATGGGGGTGTAATGCATAAGTAAGACATCATCATAATTAGAAAATAAATGCATGCTGAATGTATATGAATCACATAAGCTTGATTTTATAAAATACTTAAATATAAAATCAAGTATAACAAATCATTCTTGTAAATCTAGTGAGTCATAACCCTTAGTCTTATAAAAGATTTTCTATCATTCTTTTCTTTTGAAACTTAGAAGCTTTGGGAGCTTTGAAAATTTTAGAACTTTGGGACTTGGGGCTTCGGGCTTGGAGTTTCTTTTAAACGACATAAACCATGTGAGCAGACATGGAGTCCAACGTCTTGCCCATATTAGGGAGAGCTGTTCTATCCTTTCCATCGGACTAGAACCTTAGCTTTAGTGATCACTATCTTAGCCCACTATGGGCGTTTAAAACCTACGGTGGCTCATAGTTCTGGGGTATGAGACCTTGGAATCATACCTAACTCGGGGCTAAATACTAGTCCCATACTCATTGCTCAAAACTTTTAGAAAATCCACCTTAAAACAGCACAAGGATTTATAATAAAAACCAATTATACTTCTCTCTGCTTTAAATCATAGATAATGTGGATTCCTAATTTAGCTTAGGATCAAAAGATCAAATCTTGATTAAAAATCATATTTCTTGAATATCAAGACTGAAACTTATGGCTTACAACCCATACTTGGAAATTATGTCAAATCACAATAAACTTCATGCTCACAATAATAGTATTGAAACACTTTAACAATCTAAAAAATTCATCCTTGGATTTAAAGCATGTATATATATACTTAAATGATCACGATTTCATAATGAATCTTAATTCTTAGCAATTATCTTGGAAACACTAAAAAATAGTAATTCACAATAGGGATATGCAATTCATGGTATAAATCCTTTATTCAAAGCTTAAATAGGTGGAATAAACATGCAATTTAAGGCTTAAGTCACTTAAAAGTTCATAAACTTAAAACATGATACTTTGGGTATAAACCCCAACTTTCAAAACATAAAATCTTTAGTAAAATTTAAGTTTTTGGGCACAAGAACGAAAGATTTGTTCTTGTTAAAACTCTACATACCTTGGATGATGAACTAGATGAAAAACTTGCCTTTAAGACTTTATTTGTGTTCTTGGATGATGGTTCTTGGAATTCTTGTGTTGGGAATCATGAATTAATTTGGAAAAAGAATGGTGAAATCTTTGGATTTTTGAGGTTGATTGATGAAGCTTAGCGTTTACGGTTGGGAGAAATTTTGAGAAATATACCATAGAATGCTTGTAATAGCCTTTAGTCTAATGTTTGGACAATTTTGGGGGCTGAAAAAAAGTCCAAAATACCCGTTTTAACTTCTAGACAAAACTGATAAAAATGAAATGGGGTCCGATTTTTTGGCTTGGCGAGACGCGCCATAATCGCACCAAGCCACTGGAAATGACAAATGGAAAATTGGGGGACTCCGAGACACGAAGATATCGTGTTGTTCCACTGGATTTTGATAATTGGGTCCTGGAGCTTCAACATGACACGCCATCATCGCGGTGCCTTATAGAAATGCCATTTTGGCCTATGGTGTGACGCGCCCCTATCACATTGGGCCTCTGGAAATTGACCAACGGGAAATTTGGCCCTCTGCACGATGCTCCAATGTCGCGGAGGGCCACTGGAAAAATGACAATTGGGATCTTACACTGCTCCGCGACGTGCTAAGGGTCCAAATGATGGTGTTTTACGACTGAAACTTAAAGTAGCCATAACTTCTTACTCGGTTATCGGATTTAACCGAATGTTATATCGTTGGAAAGCTTATTTAATTTCCCACAAAATGAAAAGTAAAAATCTATAAAATTCTAAATGAAATAAATATTATTCATTTTGGAAGACATCCCTTATATTCTAGGATTGAGATTAAGATAAAAAAATTCGGGTATTACAAATACTAGAGTGAAAACTATTATTTAAGTAAACTCTATGAGAGGCAAATGATCAGCCCAAATATCACCAAAGTCAAGAACACAAGACCCTAGCATATCTTCCAAAGTCTGAATTGTTCTATCCGCTTGACCATCCGTTTGTGAATGTAAAACAATGCTAAAGTTAACCTTCGTCCCTAAACCTCTCTAAAAAGAATACCAAAAATAGGATGAGAACTGCGTACCACAATCAGATATCATAGAGATAGGCACATCATGCAACTTTACAATTTGCTGAATGAAAATCTTGGCATAATCTTCTATCGAATAACTGGTCTCAACTAGTAAGAAGTGGAAAAACTTAGTCATCCTATCCACGATAATCCAAATTGATTCAAACTGAAGGCGAGACTGTGGAAGTCTAGTAAAGAAATACATATTGATGACTTCCCACTTCCACACAAGCAACTTAATCTCTAAAGACGGACTACCAGACCTCAAGTGTTCAACCTTAACTTGTTGACACACCATACACTTAGCGACAAAATTGACCATATCTATCTTCATGTTATTCCACCAATAAATATCCTTGAAGTCATGATACATCTTCGTCGAACCAGGATGAACCATATACCGCGACTCGTGAGTCCACTCTTGCAGCTCGTCGACATCAGGAGAACACAATCTACCTTGGTACCTCAAGATACCATCACCACCAATCTAAAAATCCATCACTATTTGGTGACCTACATCATCCTTAATTCTCACCAGAATAGGATCCAAAACTTGCTTCTTCTTTACCTCGGCACCCAAAGAGGACTTTGCCACCTCCTAAAAAATTGCACTATTATCTTCAGAGTCCAAAAGACGAGATTAGCTGAATGGTGAATATCCTTCACCGACTCTCTCGTCTCCTCATCAACATAAAACAAGATAACTATAGGTAACCTTCTAAGAGCATCAACAACCATGTTAGCTATACCGTTTGATAATTGAGACTCATATCATAGTCCTTGAATAACTCAAACCATATTCTTTGCTTGAGTTTCAATTTCTTTTGGGTGAACTGTACTGCAAGCTCTTATGGTCTGAGAAGATGCCAACATGAACCCTATATAAGTAATGGAGCTAAATTTATAATGAGAAGGCCATCGCTAATAATTCTAAATCATGAGTCGAGTAGTTCTTATCATGCACCTTCAGCTGCCTAGATACATATGCCACAACCTTTCCCCGCTGCATCACTACATAAACCAGTCCACCTCACGATAAACAACAAAGCCTTTAGTGCCTTCGAGTTGGGTTAAAGCTGGAGCAGAAGTAAACTTATCCATCAAGTTCTCAAAATTACCCTTTTAAGCTTCAGACCTAGGGTTAAAACTAGAGCAGAAGTCAACTTACCCTTCAAGTTCTCAAAACTACCCTTTTAAGCTTCAGACCATAGAAACTTTACCTTTTTCTATGTCAATCTAGTTAACAGAGCAACAATCAAAGAGATACTTTTCACAAACCTCTTATAATATCTGGCCAAGCCTAAGAATCTCCGAATGCCAGTTGGAGTCATAGGTTTAGTCCACTTTTTAACCACCACAACTTTTTGTGGATCCACTATGATCCCTTTACTACAAACAACATGACCCACAAAAGTGAGCATATTCAAAAAGAGCTTTCACTTTGAAAACTTAGCATACAAATGAGTCCAACACAATTTGAAGATAATTGGAATAATCCACCTCACTTTTAAAATATACCAGGATTTTATCAATAAACACAATAATGAATGAGTCTAACAACTTACAAAATACCAAATTTATAATATCGATGAATGTTGCAAGTGCATTATTCAAACCAAAAGACATCACCAAAAACATAAAATGACCATACCGGGTTTGGAAAGTAGTCTTAGGGATATCTACATCCTTAATCTTCAACTGATGATAACTCAACTAAAGGTCAATCTTAGAAAAGTAGTTTGCTCCCTACAGTTGGTCAAAAAGGTCATCAATTCTAGGAAGAGGATACTTATTCTTCATTGTCACCTCATTCAACTTGCGATAATCTATTCATATTCAAAGGTACCCATTCATCTTATGCAAAAAAAGTACCGGCGTGCCCCATGGGGTAAATTATGGTGGATAAAACCTTATTAAGAAGATCTTTCAATTGTTTCTTAAGTTCTTTCGACTTAGCCGAAGCCATTATATAGGGAGGGATAACAGATAGGCCGACTGTTCGGAAGAAGATTGATCCCAAAATCAATTTCCCTATCGGAAAGGACACCAGGAAGATCATCAAAAAATACTTTGATAAACTCATTGACTATAGAGATAGATGACAAGGGAGGACTCTCAGAATTAGAATCATTAACCCAAACCAGGTGACATAGACACCCTTTGGAAATCAATTTTCAAGCTCTTAGATAAGAAACAAACCTTCCCTTAGGCACTAGGGAACTCCCTTCCCACTCAATCACTGGTTCATCCGAAAATTGGAAACTGTCTCTTTGGGTTGTATAATCAAGAGACACATAGCAATAATGGAGCCAATCCATCCCTAATATAATATCAAAATCTAACAGCTCTGACCCTATCAAATCCACCAATATTGCCTTATTACAGATATATACCGCACAATCCTTATAGACTCTGCTAGCCACAATAGAGTCACCCACTGGGTACATACCAAAAAAGGATCAGGGATACACTTAGGACCAAAGCCAAAATAAATAGCCACATAAATGGTCAAATAAGAAAGGGTAGACCAGATATCTAATAGAAAACACACATCATGAGAGAAAAGTTTTAGCATACCACTAATAATATTAGGAAACACCTCAGAGTCCTGACGGGTGGCAAGAGTATACAAGAGATTTCGACCAGTGTTAGAGCTAGAAGTAGCACCCTTTAGTGTAGGAGATGAAGAAGCAACAATGAGGATTTTATTGGACCTAGTAGCAACATCACCATAAGGACTAGGAAAGTTCCTCTGAAGGTGGCCAAGATGGTCATACCTAAATAACTTATTTCTCCCCTCATCACAAAAACCATAATTCAACTGACCATAAAATCTGCAAGGAGGATATGATAGAGCTGACTTGGCTCCACTAGCTTGATATTGACTACCTTGTGCCTTAAGCCCACTATTTCGATGAAAGCGATAATCATCAGATGGCTTAGGATATGGAGTACTAGCCATAGAATAAGATCCAAAATTCCTCTACCTCTTCTTAGACCATTGCCTAACATCTCTATTAATATTCTGCTAGAGTCCACCCTACTCAGAATACTTGGAAATCTTACCTTGCCTTCCCTCTATTTTAACTGGTTTCTTCTTCTCATCTTCAACCTTCTGTATATACACCACAAGCCTAGAGATATACATGTCACTGTTCAATAACGCGGCCTTGTACTGTAGAACCAAGTCTCGAGACAAGTTCAAAGAAAATTTCCTAATCTTAGACCTCATGCTTGACACTACCTCAGGAGCATAACAGGAAAACTGATGAAATTTTAGGGCATACTCTTTCACAAACATCCTACCCTATTACAGATTCCCAAACTTCTGTACTTTAGCCTCCCTCAACTCCTGAGGAAAGAAATGATCTAGGAAGGCACTCAAAAACTCTTTCCATAGCGCTAACTCTACATCATTACCCCTAGACTGATCCCACTCCTCATACCACTAATATGCCATATCCTTCAACTGATATACGGTAAATTCCATGCCATCGGAGTCAGAAGTATGCATAACCCTGAATATCTTTTCCATCTCATCTATGAACCCTATAGGATCCTCCATAATCATAGAGCTAGTAAAGGTTGGAGGATTGATCCTCATAAACTACCTAACCTGAGTAACCTCAGAAGAACTCAAAAAAGTACCAATAAGACCCAAATGACATGGCTGAGATATCACAAACTGGGTGAACAAATGAATAGATTGATGAAACTCAACGTTAAAAAAGTTTTCATGATGCATTAGGGCATTACCATCGTTATCCGAGGAGGACTTCTACGGACTAGTGAAACTCTGTATGGGGTAGCACAATTAGGCGCTGGATCCCTAGACCAAGTCTGAACTCTATAAGCAGGAAGAGTTTCATCCACATTGTCCTCAGGTACGATAGAATAGGTTCTACAAGCATCAGATCTTAGAGGAGGCATAATCTAAAATGTCAAAGAATGGAAATTAAAGGAGATTTCAACATCCTAGACTCTACAGCCAAAAACTAGAATAAAAAGAAAGGGAAACATTCCTAAATGTCTCATAGCCTTTCCCTCATAAGTTTGGCGTGCTTCACACCCATGAAAGAGACTCTATATGACATGACTTTGTGGACACCTAATTGAACATGAATGTAGGTTATGATACCAACTTTGTCTCAACCCAAACTAGGGCCTGACCATGAAAGGTATCTCAAGTTTACTGTGGATCGGAGACCACCCTTTTTATAGCCTAATAAAATGTGACAAACCTAGAAATGGTTGAATTTTGAGCATATAACAAGATAGAACATAATAATCTCAAAGACGTCTAAGAGTTCTAACATCAATTCCCAATCCATAGCAATATCCATAAAACATCTATATTAGAAAATAACCTATGTCGGGACATGCCCCCGACCCTAACAATGACTATAAAGTTTTCATTTCTAATTTATGAAAGGAAAACCTATGGAATGATCAAGTCTTCTTGAGAATGAAAGATCACCACTTCACTATAAATGACTAAATCTGAGATTACCTATCACTGTGTAAGAAAGTAGAAGTTCCTTCAAACCCTGCATCACATGGGGTTACAATGTTCAGAGATAGTTAGTGGGGTGAGCACTAGCATCTAACTCGAGATAAGGATAAAGTAGTGTTAGTCAAAAGTTCATTTTAAAATTCTCTGTACATATTTATATTTACGCATAAATATATATAGTAGACGATGAGGGTAGGCAAATGGGTTTAACATGATAGTAAATTATTATCCTAGACTATGTAGCTCAACTTTCATAAATAGGTACCCACAGACTATATAGGCTTAGCTCCCCCTGCTAAAAAGTCCTAGCGCATGTTAGCCATACGAATCGGAGGTATCAATGAAGACCAGGGAATGTCCCAACCCCCAGTCAATCATAGATAAAAAATATATCAATAATGTGAAGCATGCATATGATTAGCTAGACCAACCCTCATGTTAGCCAATGTGAGTTTCCAGTATAAGTTATTAGAGACCCACACCTTCACGGCCTAGCTATATAACCTCCATTAAGTCCAATTAATATTTTTCTCATATAACCCATTAATGAGCCAAGGAATCATACATTAAGTCACACCACGGTATCATCATACCATTTTGCTTGCAAGCTCATAATTATGCCATTACAGTTGTATTAACTTGGGGGAATGCCTCGACTCTCTTTGTTTATTAAATCCAAACATAGCTAACAAGGCCTTCAAAATCCATGCTCATTCTTTAAAAATATATTCAATGCAATAATATAGGTGTGTAAGTCAAACCAAGTGACAATTCTATAATTCAAATCCATTTACACAAGTGGGTTGAGGGAATACAACTATTCAAAAATCAATTTCCAAGTTCAAAATATCAATTTGGGGAATTACCTCAACCCCCATTCCGATTCCCATACCCATGCATCCCTTTAGGTCAAAAACATTTAATTCAAAGCATGAATGACTTAAGAAAACCATGGGAAAACAATTCAAGGATCAACCAGTCCAGAACCCTCAACCTATATCAAAACCCAAATTTAGATCCATATATTTAAACCATTCAAAACACATGCTTTTATAAAAATAAGATTTATGGAATAGTAAAATACCTGAAAGTATAAAGAATTATTGAGAAAAATCAACCCTTGAGCCCTTAGATGACCAACTTTGAGAAACCCTAGCTTGTTCTTACCTTAGGAATTGAGAGAGTTTAAAATTAATAAAGGTTGGAAGGTGTTTTATGTATGTGGGGTCTAAGAGAGCAAAGAGAGAAATATCCAAATTACCCTTAATTAAAAGATGAAAAAATTATAGCTAGTGACTATGGGCCACTATATGACTCGTAAGGACTCACTACGACTTGTCAACACGAGTCATAATCTAGATGGTATTTGAGGGACCCCTCTTTGGTGACCCTATGACTCACACCACATGACTCATCAAGTAACCTTACGACTCGTATAGTCATAGTCGTAACTAGGAAAGAAACACTAGGGGTACACACTGGTCACCTTACAATTGGTTCATTACGGCTCATTTAGTCTAGATGTGATCAAGGCATCAACTTAGGAAATATTTATTGGTCAGGATGTGATTGGGGTCTGTACAACTAGTATGGAGACCTTGACTCGTAGGGATAGTTGTAGGTTTGGTAATGAGCTTAGAGCCTGGGAAATTTTTAAGGACCAAAATGTGGAGTGATTGATTAATTTTTTTTGATGTTATTCCTTGAGTTACATGTTGTTGTTTCCTACTTAAAAAAAACAAAGATGCATGGCCTAAAAAAATGAAAGTCATATTGAAGAAGAAAATTAAAAATAGTTTTTGTTGATTTCGGTTGAAGAAATTATTGGTTAGTAGCTGTTGATAGAGTTGTGGGGAAGTTATATCTCAAATTTGAGATCATTTTCTTGGGTATTGAAAAAGATGAATTTGAGAATTACAAAGTATTTCAAATCTTCCAAACTTGTTTTCTCTTCTTTTCTTGTTAATTCTAGCTAGTAGTATTAATTCAAACAGAATGTTAAACTAGTTTGTGTCTATTTAATTTATTCATGTCAAATTTTTTTCATGCCTTTTTTTTCATTTAATTGTATGCTTATTTTTTTCCTTGTTCGTTGGTTTTAATTGTCCTTTCTTGATTACATAAACTCCACTCCACCCCACAAAAATAGTATCACTTGTGAATTATTCGATGATATTGACTCTCAACCTTTTGTTATTCAAGTGTGGTAATAAGCAAGAGTGAGGTGAGTTCATTTAAGGGTGGGCTTAAAACCTTCGTCCTTAGAGTGACACACGAGTGTGAGTGACAAAAAGAGGAAAACATGATGTGAGTGAGTGGTGAGGAACTATTTCTACTTTTTATTTATTTTTTAAGGTACAAAGACTCAATTGGAGGGAGAATCCTCAAGAAAAATGGAAATTTTGCTTCAAAAAATATTGGTAGAAATGAAGGAAAAATTAGAAGATGTGGAGAGAAGGGTGACAGATCAAGAAATATCATAACAACCACTTGAGGTTTTCTATTCCATTGGTCAACATGATGAGGGATCAAGACTCCTCTTGATACAAATTCATCCCACATGGTAGTGCAAGATAGTGACATGGACCAAATCAGGGCCTTGTCCTATAGGCATCTCAAGCCCAATATAGATCGGAGACAACCCCATTAACCCAACCTAGCCATCAACCCAATCCACAAGTGTCGGATGAACTCCAACAATAAATCAAGATAGAAAAAAAATCTAATATCAAACTTAGACAATGTCTAAACATTTAATTTAAATCAACATGCTAACCAACATACCCAAGTACACAGTCATCCACAATTCCTCTATACAAATCTGATGTCATATATATATTTGTCGGGACAAAACCCCAAAAGTATCCAAACCAATTGTAAATAAGTCTACGACCAAATATAAGAGACTATGAAATGTATACCTTCCGGAGTAGGGATACTCACCACTTCAAACTTTCTATCACCTAGTCACTCTGCAGGAAGAGAAGAAGAAGCTCCAATCCCTATGTCATGTTGGGACATAGCATTTAGAGATAGTATGAACACTAGCATGTAACTCAAAGATAAGGAGAAAATAGAGTCATTATTTAAAAAGAAGTCAAAACATTATATTTAACCACATTTATATACATAGTCATGCATGAAGGTACATAACATGTTCATATCGTGCCAAAAAGGAAACAAGACTTAGAAAGTATTCTTGATGAATTCTATCATGAGTCATGAAGTGGAAAACTCCGACCTTTCACACTTATATATTTGAATATTTCTTATTCAGCAAGGGACTTTGACCATATACATTTTCATTAGGCATGGGACTTTAACCACAAGCAATTTTATTAGGCAAGGGACTCTAACCTCAAGTCACATTAAATAGGGAATCTAACCACAAGCAAACATATTTAGGCAAGGGACTCTAACCTCAAGCAAGGGACTCTAACCACAAGACACTTTATTAAGCGAGGGACTCTAACCACAAGCCACTTTATTAAGCGAGGGACTCTAACCAGAAGCCACTTTAGCGGACAATGGACTTTAACCACAAGCTATCGCGACTATCATTAGTCAACATTGGGACTCTAACACTTTATCCATACTCAAATATTCATTCACTTCAACAGTTAGGGACTCTATCCCATTTAACCAACTCAACATAATACATGACCACGAGGTCTTCATGGAATCATTTATCAATAAAACAATTTAATATGCCCATGCCCTAATTCAATTTATTTTTGGTCATCACGACCCTTACAAACCATTCATCCCTCATTAGCAATCTTATACCACACTTTAGTTTACATACACTTCAATTTCCTGTTTAGGGACTTTAACCTCTTTTTACCCATCAAACCAACAAATTCATACATTGACTAATTACATGGCTATCAATGCCTTTAGATTACCATTTACCATCCACTTACAATTATTTGGACATTTCCCTAGTTCAAAACATTGTCAATATGTGACAAGATATTTCTCTTAGACATTTTCACAAACACGTTGTGTACATGCCTTTACCAGAGCCAAAATTAAAGTAGAAATTATTAATATAAAGGTTACTCAAGAACCATTTGTTAAACCACAACAGCAGAACCCACATATGTAAATCATCACCAATATTATGTATAAACATAACTCTAAGCAAGAACAAACACTACTCCTCACTAGTCTTCAAAACTCTTAAGATTTAATTTTAAAATCATCATTTACAAATGTTAATCCATGTGTAAAATACATAGTTTTCGAGTTAATAACAAGGGAAAGTGTCACATGCCTTAAAAAAAATGATTCCCCAAGGAAACTTGACTCCTCTTTTGCCTCTAGATAAACACCCCTTGGAACCCTAGCTTCTAATCTTCAAAAGTGTGTTTGAGAGAGTATTTGGGAGGTTTTGATCTTGCAAAAGAGTGTTTAGGAGGCCACAATACATTATACAAAGAGGGGACTTAAGGTTTTTGCGGCTTGAAATATCCATAGGGACCTTGACTTTAAAGTTGAAACATGACTTCCTAGGTGGGTACGACTCTGTTAGCTCAACCAAACTCTAGGGTACGAGTGGTACCCTAACTCATACCCTAGACCTTACCAAAGACCCCTACACTGGCCAAGGTATGACCACAGACCCTTGATTCATACCCATGGGTAATAATGGTTCCCTAAACCATACCTACAAACTGTACTGAAAATAGTGTCAACTTGGTTGACTTAACACTTCATACAACTAGGTTTAGTATGACCCGTACCCTAACATACGATCATGGAGAGTCTATGTCGTATCTTGGACAGTGTGTAACTCTACCAAACTACCTAGAATATGGGGGGGAGGTCCCTAAGATGAATCCAAGGGTCCGACAAATACCCTATGTTGTACCTAATCCAGAGGCTTCAAATAAGGGTATTTTTCTAAGGGTCTAAAGCCTAGGTTTTTCAATCCTCCCCCACTTGGATTATTCATCCTTGAATGACGATAAGGAAAGCATAAACATAAGTTTACCCATTACTACACATCAACTAACTATTAACCAAGTTAGACATTAATACATACAACAAGGATTAGGTACATGCCAAGATCATTATCAATCAACCATTTGTTTCATTGACTTTGGGACTCAAACCCATAATTTATCAAAGACTCTTGCTAAATTCAAAGTTTAGGGACTTGAACCCATTGTCTAACAAAGACATATATCAAATTAAGAATATTAACACATACCTCAAGAACGAGTCTCCAGAATGGAAAACAAATGCAGACACTTGGACTTTATGTCCTCTTCCCCTTACCAAGTAGCTTCCTTAAACTTTTGGTTCCTCCATAGAACCTTCACCGAAGCCACCTCTGTCGTTTGCAAACGGTAAAATTTTTGATCTAAGATCCTCAATGGGACCTTCTAATAGGACAAAGATTCCTATATACAAACATCCCCCAAAGGGACGATTAACGAAGGATCACCCAAACATTTTCGCAACATAGAGACGTGGAAAATCAGGTAGTTGGAGTTCAAACTAGGTGACAACTTTAAGTTATAGGCAACATTGCCAACCCTCTTAACAATCAAATAGGGACCAACATACAGGGGAATAAGCTTCCCCTTCTTACCAAATCACATCACTCCTTTCATGGGAGATACCTTAAAGACTACCCAATCACCCATATTAAACTCCAGGTCCCTACGCCTCGAATCCGCATAGGCTATTTGGCGACTTTGAATAGTTTTTAATCTATCATGAATAACCTTCACCTTCTCTAACGCTTGGTGAACCAAATCGGGGCCAAGCATTTACCCTCACCAAATTCATACCACCCAATAGAAGAACGACATCTCCTACCATACAACTCCTTAAAAGGAGCCACACCAAAGCTAGAATGGTAACTATTATTATAGGAGATTTCAATCAAAGAAAGTGGTCATACAACCTAACAGCATAATCAATCACACAAGCACGCAACATATCTTTCAATGTTTTGATGGTCCTCTTCGCTTATCCATTCTTCTGCGGGTGGAAAGCGGGACTAAGGCACAATTTAGTCCCCAAACCTTTCTGGTACAATTTCCAAAAGTGAGATGAGAATGGAGTACCACGATCAAAAATGATAGCAATCAGAGCACCATGTAATTTCACAATCTCCACAAGAAATAACTTAGCATAATCTTCCATGGAGCAGTTAGTAATCATGGGCAAGAAGTGAGCGAACTTGGTCATTCTATTCATAATGAGCCAAATAGAATCACATTGATTCTGAGATCAGGGGAGACTGGTAAAAAAATCCATATTAATCACCTTCCACTTCCATTCGAGAAATGCAATATATTGGTACAAACCTACGAGCCTTATTTTTTAAACTTTCACTTGTTGATACACTATACACTTAGCCACATAGCTAGCCACATCTTGCTTCATATTATTCCACCAATAGAACTCCCTAAGGTCATGATACATATTTGTAGAACCAGGATAAATAGCATAATAGGATCCATTAGCCTCGCCCATGATCCTTTCCGCAACCCATCGACATTGGGAACACATAGCTATCTTGGTACCTTAAGATACCATAGCACCCATAATGAAGTCAACGATCTTTTGTTGAACCACATTACTCTTAATACTTATCAAATCAAGGTCCAATAATTTCTTTTCCTTTATCTTAACAACAAGAGACAACTGTGATATTTGATGCACAAATACATCACTATCTTCGGAGTCCATAAGTCAAACCCCAAGATTAGCAAAACAGTGGATGTTCTTCACCAATTCCCATTTATCCGTAACTACATGGGCTAATCTCTCTATGGATAATCTGCTAAGAGAATCGGCGACTATATTAGCTTTACTCGGATGGTAATGAAGACTCACATCCTAGTCCTTCAACAACTCAAGCCACCTTCTATGTCTGTGATTTAACTTCTTCTGAGTAAATACATACTGAAGACTTTCATGATCGGAAAAGATATCAACATGAACCATATAGAGATAATGTCGCCAAATCTTCAATGCAAAAACTATGGCTAAAAACTCCAAGTCATGAGTAGGGTAGTTCTTCTCATGAACTTTCAATTACCTAGAAGCATAGGCTACCACCCTACCATATTGCATCAACAAAAAACCAAGACCAATACGAGAAGCATCACAATACATTACGAAACCATCATTACCCTCGGGTAAGGTCAAATTTTGAGCTGAAGTCAATTTATCTTTCAACTTCTCGAAACTACCCTCATACGCATCCAACCACAAGAACATGACCTTCTTGTAGGTCAATTTATTCAATGGGGCATCTATTGTCGAAAAAGTCTTCACAAATCTCTTATAGTAATCGGCTAGACCCAAGAAGCTCTAAATATCACTAGAGTCGCTGGTCTAGGACACTTCCTAACTGCTGCAACCTTTTGGGGATCCACCATGATCCCTTCACTAGGGTAACATAAACAAGAAAAGTCATATCCTTCAACCAAAACTCACACTTAGAGAACTTGGTATAAAAATGATGATCTTTCAAAGTTTGCAATATGGCACGAAGGTGATCGACATGACCCGCCTCACTTTAAGAGTAGACCAAGATATCATCAATAAAGATAATGACAAACAAGTCCAAAAAAGGATAGAAGACCCTATTCATCAAATTCATGAATGCCGCGGGGGAATTGGTCAACTTAAAAGACATGACTAGGAACTCATCGTGACCATACATGGTTCTAAAGGTAGTCTTAAGGATATTCGCTTTCCGAATTTTAAGTTGATGGTAACCTGACGTAAGATCAATTTTAGAGAAACACTTTTCACCTTAAAGTTGATCAAGCAAATAATTGATCCTAGGAAGAGGATATTTATTCTTTCTAGTCACCATGTTCAACTAATAATAATCAATGCACATTCAAAGGGAACCATCCTTATTATGCACAAACAATATGGGAGCACCCTAAGGAGACACACTAGGATGGATAAAATCTTTATCTATGAGATCCTTCAATTATACTTAAGCTCTTTCAACTCCACCAGAGCCATCCTATAAGGAGGGATGGAAATTGGATGAGTGTCCGGAATAAGATAATTCCCAATATTAATTTTCCTATTGGGATAACGACGCGACCCAACTTGGGTCCTTGTTGTAATGGGCGTCCCAAGTCTAATCGAGAATAGAGACCACCCTCGTTACCCAACCCAATCTCCAGCTGCCAGCCCAAAGTTGGCTGATTTTAAAGCATGTAACAGTATAGTGCAACAACTCACATGAAGACTCTGGGATAAGATCACAACTGTGACTGACCCAATCGAGTCCAACTATCCCTTACCAATAATCCAACCATACAAAACCAATAAAGAAACAAAGGCCATAAACCAGGCCATAACCTAAGATGTTCCAAAACATAATATAATTAATCCTAAAATGAACTATGATAGAACAACCAACAATACTATCCAATGATGTCAGCCCTCCAACTTAATCTAATGTCAAGGATGACACCAATGCCGATCCTACCCATTTCAACCCATAGAAGTGCCACAAAGCCTCTAACCAAAAGAGTAACAAAATTCAGGTGGGATATACCCAAACCATAGCCAAAACAATATCCAAAAATAAACCAAAATATCTAGAAATATCCATAACATAAAATAGAGCCTTTCAAAAGGATGAAAGCTTATCACTTCAGTCTAAATACTAATCCCCGAGTCAATCACTATGTAGGAGGAGTAGAACAGCTAGTTCCTGCATAGCGTGGGTATACAACCACCAATAGATGGGTTAGCGGATGAACGCTAGCATGATCTAAGGATATCGATAAATTAATGCAATTTATAAAACCAAGTAAAACCACCCATATGCACACAACCATACATATATCTATATATAACTATGTTGGGAAAGGAGATCGAGATTAGAATTCCTGTAAAACCTTTGCCTGGGTTGTGTAGCTTTGTTGTCCTAAACTTTCCACGGGATATATAGGTTCAACTTCCCTTGTTGAAAGGGTCCCCATGCGTGTAGCCTCTTGATCAGGAAAGAAAACATTAGGATGAATAGTACATCCCCCAAATATAGTGTGATATCATGCACACGCTCACCAAGAACAACCTCACATAGACAAATACGAGTTTCCAATTTTGGTCCCCCTAGACCTCCACCTTCCACGGCTTTGCTACGCATCCCGCCATTATTGCCAAATAAAATCATTTTCCAAATAACCAAACTATCATCCATTTACTTATCAAGTCCATTAATATTGGTAACGTCATACCAACCCTTACTTGCAAGTATTATCCAGAGCCAACCATTTATACGTTCAAGGGGACTTTCAAGTTCCCTTTACAATTACTATATTAAACCACTTAGGGGATTCCATGTAAACCACAAGCATAATCATTTAGTCATTTACCTTTCCAAACCATTTAAAACAAGCATAATTACTTTACCAAGTCTTAAAATATGCAAGAGTTCCATTAAAAGTAGTCAATGTAATGAACATATCTTTATAAGCATTTTGTCAAACACATTGGGGGATAATATGACCAAAACCAATTCCAATTGCCATTAAATCATTTCCATGCAATCCAATTATCCAAAAGCACCATTAATGAACATAAAGCATAATTTAAACCACGAGAAAACATAACCAATCATTTAATATAAAAACCCCCAACTCATATTTGAAAACCAAAATCATACAATAAATGAAGTCATGAAAACATTCATAAAAACCTTGTTTTAAGTTAAAATTAACAATGAGGGAAGAGAACATGCCTTAAACTAAGATGATGACAGAAAAAAATCACTAAGACAAGCCCCAAATCAATCCTATAGTTGAAACCTTTACTTCCCTTGCCCAAAATCTTTTGAGAGAAATATAGAGTTGTTAAGAAGAGTTTGTAAGTGTTAATGAATTGAATAATAGGGTAAATATCCTTCCAAGTTGGTTAGAAGTCGTGAGACCTTATTAGGATAGTGAGGAAATATCTAGAATTCCCCCACTTAAGTTGCACTAAAACCCCATCCCAGGGATAAAACTAAACCTCACAAGTCGTACCCTTCTAATATAAGTGTTACCCTATACTCGTACCTTAGCCTCAACCTTTAGATCCAACACTAACAAACATATGACTCATCCAACCAAGTCATTGCCAAAGTATACAATCAATACCTTTTATTCATACCCCTGGTAGATTTAAACCCAAGGAAAATTTAGACATTTTCCATCATACGAGTCCTGGGTAGGACTCGTACCCTGGCTTACAGCTCATGGTGAGCCACTCGTACTTAGATCCAGCCTAAGTATCCAAGTCTAAGATTAAGTTAAGGAACCAAATAATCAGTAATCACCAATATGAATCATACCCCCCAGTTGTATCCATTCCAGTAACCAAAAGCAATCTCACCAACCAACACTGGTCATTATACGACTAGACCATACTATCCATATCCCAATATACAACCATACCCATGACTTGTATTGAGCCTAGAGATTAAAATTTAAGGAAATTTTCTAAGGTCCAGAAATTAGAGTATTTCTGTCTCTCTCTCTAGGAATATTTGTCCCTGAATGACGGATAAGGTAGGGGTAATGACACGCACGAGTCATTTGCATTATCAAATATATTTCCAATCTTTATCAATGTTTGAAAACAAAGAGGCAAAGATATTAATCTTTCCTCTAACAACTCAGAAAATAAGGATGTGTTGAAGAACACATACCTTTCGCATGAATTCCAAGAGCAATAAACAAATACAGATATTTGGACTTCATGGCATCTTCCGCCTCTAATAAAGTTTCCACCACTTCATGGTTCCGCCATAGAATCTTAATTGAAGCCATATTCTTGGTCTGCAACCAACAAACTCGCCTATCCAAGATCTTAATTGGGATTTCTTCGTAAGAAAAAGAATATAATATACGCATTCTATCCAAAGGAACAACCGTATAAGGATTACCAATGAACTTCCTTAACATGGAAACATGAAAGACCGGATAAACCAAGCTTAATCTAGAAGGCAACATCAGCTCATAAGCAACATTACCAATTCTCCACAAAACCTTATAAGGACCAACATACTTGGGACTGAGCCTCTCCTTCTTAGCAAACTACACTACTCCCTTCATGGGAGATACCTTGAGGAAAACCTTATCCCCAACCTCAAACTCCAAGTCCTTATGCCTAATATTTTCATAGGACTTTTGCCGACTTTGGGCATCCTTAAGCCTCTCCTGTATCACCTTCACCTTCTATATTTCCTAGTAAACCAAGCCGGGAACAAATATATCTGCCTCTCTAAGCTCAAACTTTCCAAGAGGAGATCTACACTTCCTATCGTACAATGCCTCAAAAGGGGCCATACCAATACTAAAATGATAGTTATTGTTGTAAGAAAACTCTACCAAAAGTAGATGCTAAGCCCAATTGCCACCATAATCAATCACAAAAGCCCGAAGCATATCCTCTAATGTCTGAATAGTTCTTTCCACTTGCCCATCCGTCTGCGGGTGGAAAGCATTACTCAGACTAACCTTAGTCCCTAACCCTTTCTGAAAAGATCGCAAGAAGTGAGATATAAACTGCGTGCCATGATTAAAAATAATTGAAATAGGCACCCCATGCATGTTCATAATCTCCTAAAGAGATAGCTTCACATAATCCTCTGTCGTAAAGGTAGTTCGCACTTGAAAAAGAGCGCATACTTAATCATCCTATCCATGATGACCCTAATAAAATTATATTGATTCCGAGACTGAGTAAGAATGGTAAAAAAGTTCATATTGATCACTTCCTATTTCCACTCGAGCTAATCAATTTCTTAATACAACCCTCCTGGCCTAGTGAGCTTAACCTTAAACTGTTGACACCGTGCACTTTACCACAAAATCAGCTATATCCCTCTTCATGCCATTCCACCAATAGATCTCCTTGATATAATGATACATCTTAGTCAATCTAGAATGAACATCATAGAGAGACTAATGCGCCTTAGCCAAAATCCTTTGTCATAAATCATTGAAATCATGAACACACAACCTCCTTTGGTACCACAAAGTACCAGCACCACCAATCTCAAACACCACTACCTTTTGCCTACCAACATCACTCTTGATTTTCATCAAGATAGGATTTGGCACTTTCTTCACCTAAATCTCTGCACCAAGAGACGTTCGAACCACTTTTTTCACCATTACACTACCATTTTTGGAGTCCAAGAGGCGAACCCCATGATTAGCCAAGTGGTGAATATCATTCACCAATTACCATTTTCCTTTCTCCATATGAGCCAAACTTCTCATAGATAAACTGCTAAGAGCATCAGCAACCACATTAGCCTAACTTGGGTAACAGTGAAGACTTATATCATAGTCTTTGAGAAGTTCAAGCCATCTCCTTTGTCTGAGATTAAGCTCTTTCTAAGTAAACACATACTGTAGACTCTTATGATCAGAAAAGATATCTACGTGCATACTATACAAATAATACCACTATATTTTCAAACTAAACACAACCATGAACAACTCCAAATCATGAGTAGGATAACTCCTCTCATGACCTTTCTACTACCTGAAAACATAGGCAATCACCTTTCTATGCTGTATCAATACACAACCAAGCCCAACCCGAGATACATCACAATAAACCACAAACCCGTCATTGCCTTCAGCTAAAGTTAGAATTGGATCTTAAGTCAACTTATCCTTTAACTTTTTCAAACTCCCTTCACAACCATCTGACCAAGAAAACATAACCTTCTTCTTAGTCAACTTAGTCAAAGAAGAGGCTATTAATGAAAACCTTTCCACAAACCACCCAAAATACCCAGCTAAACCCAAGAAGCTCTGAATGTCGGATGGAATCATGGGTTTAGGAAACCTCTTCACCACATCAACCTTTTGCGGATCCACAATGATACCCTCACTAGAAATAATATAACCCAAGAAAGTTAGAGTGTTCAACCAAAACTCACATTTGGAGAACTTGGCATACAATTATTGTTCTTTTAAGGTTTGTAACACCACATAGAGGTGATTAACATGATCCATCTCACTCTTCAAATAAACCAAAATATCATTAATAAATAAAATAATGAAAAGATCCAAATACTAGTAAAAAAACTATGTTTATTCGATCCATGAATGTCGCCGGAGTATAGGTCAATCCAAATAACATCACCAAAAACTCAAAGTGCCCTTACCGAGTACAAAAATCTGTCATAGGGATATCCACCACCCTAATCTTTAGCTGATGGTGCCCAAACCGAAGTTCTATCTTAGAAAAAACTTGGCACCTTGCAACTAGTCAAACAAATCATCTATCCTTGGAAGAGGATATATTTTCTTGACCGTCATCTTGTTCAACTGCCTACAGTTAATGCACATCCAAAGGGAACTATCCTTCTTTTGCAAAAACAACAATGTTGCACCTCATGGGGATACACTAAGATGAATAAAACCTTTATCTAGAAGATCCTTAAGTTGCTCCTTTAGTTCCCTTAACTCTGCCAGAGCTATTCTATGCAGAGGAATAGAAATTGGATGAGTTTTCAGAACTATATCAATACCAAACTGTGTTTCCTTATCGAAAGGAACACCTAGAAAATTATCCGAAAAGACCTTTAGAAACTTATTAACCACTGGAACTGACTAGAAAAAAGGACCTTCCAAGTTAGAATCTTTAACACGAACCAAGTGATAAAGATAACCTTTAGAGATCAACCTCCGAACTCTAAGATAAGAAATAAATCTCCCCCTAGGAGATAAAGAACCACCCCCCATTCAATAACCGGCTCACTAGGGAACCTAAAGATAACCCTATGGGTCCGATAATCCAAGTTTGCATAACAAGAATATAACTAATCCATCCCTAGAATGATATGAATCCATCATACCAGACTTAAATAAATCAACTAAGGTCTGCTTGTCACCAACAGATACCACACCCCCATAAACTCTCTTAGCAATAACCAAATCACTTACCAGGGTAGAAACAGAAAAAAGGATCCAAAATAACTTCTAGATCAAAACCAAAACATACAACCACATAAGCAGTTAAATAGGAAATAGTGGACCCCTGATCAAGCAAACAATATACATCATGAGGGAAGAGCTATAATATACCAGTAACGACATCAGGTGATGTCTCAGATTACTGTCAAGATACCAAAACATATAACCTTTTTTGACCAATACTAGAACTAGGAGCAGTAATAGAAGTATACACGACACTACTAGGTCTAGAAAAAAAAGAAGAAGGTACAAGAATCTTATTCTCCCCTGTAGCAACCTTATTAACCGGACAATCCCTGAGCTGATGGCCTTTCTGGCTATACTTAAAGCATTTGTCCTTTCCTTTATTACAATAACCTCGATGAGGATGACCACAGAACCGGTATGGTGAAAATGAAGAAACTGACTGACCTCTACTTGCCTAAGATTGGGCACCCTGTGCATGGAAATTATCACCACCTTGACGACTCCTATCTCCTGCCTAGTAAGGAGCACTAGTAGAAGTGTAGGAACCAGAACTCCACTACTTCTTTTTCTTTCATTTTCCACCATCCCGACCACCCTGAAATTGAGCACCTGTCTAGTTAGAAAACCTTTCCCTCTTATCCTATCTATCCCAAACTCTCTCTACTTTCTCTTTTTATCCCCCACTTGCTGCATATGAACTGTCAACCTAGAGATGTCTATATCTTTAATCAACAAGGCAATCTTACTCTCAAAAATCAGATCCTGATTCAACCTAGAAGTGAACTTCCTTATTCTTTCCCTCATGTCACCAACTAAATCAGGATCATACCTTGAAAATTTGTGAAACTTGAAGGCATATTTTTTGACATACATTCTCTCCTACCTGAATTTCTCAAACTCCTCCACCTTTGATTCCCTCAGCTCTTAGGGAAAGAAACAATCTAAGAAGGCCATAGAAAAAGTATCCCATAAGACTGATTCTTCCATATCACCCCTATCTCTATCCCACTCTTTATACCACTGATATGCAATATTTTTGAGCTGAAAAGATGTAAAGTTTATCCCTAATACATTGGTAGCCTACATTACCTAAAATATCTTCTCCATTTCCTCCAAGACGCCCTATGGATCCTCCTCCACCTTCACATTAGAAAAAGTGGGAGGACCCATCTTCATAAATTGACCAACCCTTTGTGTCCTCAGAAGATAAAGCACCAATCGCACCCTACTTAGCCTGAGCAATGACTATTTAAGAAATAACATTAATAGACTGATGGAATTTCATATTAGTCACCTCACCTTGAGGAGGACTACTATTAACTAGTGGAACTCCAAAACTATTAGGGATAGGAGTGTCAGATCGAAGATGAACCCAGAAGTAGGATGAACCCTTTCAGCATTACCCAAAAATGGGATAAAATAATTTTCTTGTGTTCCAAATCTATGAGGCATGATATGAAAGACGAACAAATAAGGATTAAAGAATATTCCAACACTGAGACTCCAAGCTTGAGAATAGAAAACCAAGAAAGTGAAACATTTCTAAATGCCTTATAGCCTCTTCTTTATTAGTGTGGCATGCTACACACCCTTCAATAGACTCTACTCGATACAACTTTATGGACCCCTAATTGACCATGAATATAGTCTCCGACACAAATTTTGATGCGAGCCAACTGGGTGCTTTATCATAATGGGCATCCCAAGTACGACCGAGACTGAATACCACCCCCATTACCCAACCCAACCTCTAACCGTCTGCCTTAAGTTGGATAAATTTTAAGTATGTAGCAAGATAGTGCAATAGCTCACACGAAGACTCTAGGATAAGATCACAACCGTGACTAACCCAACCTAGTCTAACAATCCAATACTAACAATCCAACCATACCAAACCAATACCAAAACAAAAGTCATAAACCAATCCATAATCAAAGATGTTCCAAAACATAATATAATTAATCCCAAAATAAAATATGATGGAACAACTAAAATAATAGGTATAGGTATACATCCGCAGTAGATGAGTTAACGATTGAACTCTAGCAGGATCTCAGGATAAGGATAAAATAATGCCATTTACAAAACCAAGTAAAACCATCAATATGCACACAACCATACATACATATATACATATATATATATATATAACCATGCCGGGGAAGGGGACTGGGTTTAGCATCCCTTCAAAACCTTTACCTGGGCGGTTTAGCTTTGCTATCGAAAATTACCCATAGGCTATATGGGTTGAACTCCCCCCACTTAAAGGGCCCAGTGTGTCGGTCACTAAGACCAACCTCATATCAGCAAATATGAATTTCCAGTTTTGATCCCCCCGAGACCTCCGCCTTCTATGACTTTGTTACACATCTCGACATTATTGCCCAATTAAAACCATTTTCCAAATAACCAAGCCATCATCCATTTACTTACTTAGGACATTAATATTGGTATCGTCATGCCAACCTTTTTTTGCATGTATCTTCCATAGACAACCATTTATAGGTTCAAGGAGACTTTCAAGTGCCCTTTCCAATTACCATATTAAACTACTTAGGGGATTCCATGTATCCCACAAGCATAACCATTTAGCCATTTACCTTTCCAAACTATTAATACCATGTACAATTCCTTTACAAAGTTTTAAAATATACAAGAGTTCCATTAAAAGTTGTCAATGCAATGAACATAGCTTTATAAATATTTTGTCAAAAACATTGGGGGCATAATATGACCAAAACCAATTCTAATTACCATTAAACCATTCCAATGAAATCCAATTATCCAAAACAACTATTAACGCACATAAAGCATAATTAAAACAATGGGTCAATTAGTATTTTAAAACCAAAATCATACAATCAATGAAGTCATGAAAACATTCAGAAAAACTATGCTTCTGGTTAAATTAAATAATGAGGGAACAAAATATGCCTTAAAAAAAGATGATGATGGAAATAATTCACCAAGATAATCCTTAAATCAATCCTATAGTTGAAACCCTAGCTTTCTTTGCCCAAAAGCTTTTGAGAGAACTTTAGAGTGTTTTAGAAGAGTTTCTAAGTGTTAATGAATAGAATAATAGGGTAAATAGCCTTCAAAGTAGGTTTGAAATTGTGGGAACTTATTAGGATAATTGGGGAAATATCCAAAATACCCTCAATTAAGTTACACCAAAATCCCATCCCTGGGATAAGACTAACCCTCACAGGTCGTACCCTTCCAATACGAGTGGTAACCTCTACTCGTACCCTAACCTCAACCTTTGGATCTAACACTGTCTAGCGCATGACTCATCCAACCAAGTCGTAGCCAAAGCATATGATCCATACCCTTTATTCATACTTCTAGCAGATTTAAACCCAATGAAGATTTAGACACTACCCACCATAATAGTCCTAGGTATGACTCATACCCTGGCTTACAACTCATGGTAATCCATTCATACTCATATCCAACCTAGGTAATAGAGTCTAAGATTAATTTAAGGAACCAATCAATCCATAACAACCAATACAACTCATACCCCTAAGTCATATCCATCCAAGTAACCAAAATCATCCCACTAGACAACACTGGTCAGTATACGACTAGACCATACCATCCATTCCCCAACATATGAATCATACCCATGAGTTGTATTGGGTCCAGAGATTAGAATTCTAGGAAAATTTCTATGGTCTAGAAACCAGATTGTTTCATAGGGATACCAGGAAAGTCATCGAGATAAACCTAGAGAAACTCATAAACCATTGGAACAGATTCAAGACAAGGACCTTTTGAGTTAGAATATTTAACTCGGACTAAATGATAAAAACACCTTTTTGAGATCAACTTTTAGGCTCTGATATATGAGATAAACCTTTCCTTAGGCCCTAAAGAACCCCCTTCCCATATAACGACTGGCTAATTAGGGAATTTAAACATGACCTTATGGGTCCGACAATCTAAGGAACCATAACACGAATGCAACCAATCCATCCTAGAATAACATCAAAATCAAATATATCCAACTGTATAAAATCCACAAGAGTTTTTTTACTATCAACAGTTACCATACACACCCTGTAGACTCTTTTAATAATCATAGAGTCTCCTACCAGGGTAGAAATAGAAAAAAGAACTTACAGACATACAGGGTCAATATCGAAAAACACAGCCACAAATGGGGTCACATAACAAAAGTGGACCTTGGATCAAGCAAATAATGCACATCATGGGAGAAAATTTTTAACATAGCCATGACAACATTAGGAGATGCTTCAGAATATTAGCTAGTAGCGAGTGCATACAAATGATTCCCACCAATGCCGGTACCGAAAATAGAAGCATAAGTAGAAATAGCACCCTTTGGTGCAGTAGTAGACAACGTAGCAATAGGGTATCTATTGGCCCAAGAATTCGCTAGAAAGGGGCACTCTCACTGCATGTTCCTAATCTTACCATATGTAAATCATTTTTTCCTCCCTTCTCACACTATCCATGATGAGGTCGACCACAAAATCTTCAAAGTGGGTAAGATGGAGAAAATTGAGCCTCACTAGTCTAAGATTGGGCACATGGTGCCCAGAACTTACCACTAAACTAAGACTGATGATCAGCCACTGACTTCGGGTAAGGAGAACTAACCGAGGACAAAGAACCTAAAATCCATCACTTCTTTTTTGGTCACTTACCACCATCTCTACTACTTTTCTCAGAAGGCCTAAATCCTTGCACTTACATTTTTCTAAACTTAATCCGTCTCTTTTTCTCTTCCTCCACTTGTTGTATATACATAATAAATATAGAAATATCCATATTTACGATCAACAAAGCTGCCTTGCACTCAAGCACTAACTCACGAGACAATCCTGAAGCAAACTTACACATTCTAGTCCTCATACTAGAAACCATCTCAAGAGCATACCTAGACAACTGATTAAATTACAATGCATACTCCTTGACAGACATCCTCCCTTGCTTCAAGTTCACAAATTCTTCCACTTTTGCTTTCCTTATCTCTTGAGGAAAGAAGCAGTCTAAGATGGCCTAAGAGAAATCTTCCCATAAGGAACAACTAGCATCCATACCTCCAAAAAATTTCCACCCTTTGTACCATTGGTACACTACATCTTTCAGTTGGTAGTAATCAGACTCAATAGCCTCAACCTCTGTAGCATGCATAACCTAGAAGATCTTCTCTATTTTATCGAAAAAACTTTGAGGATCTTCCCTAACCATAGTATCCATGAACATAGGAAGTTCAACCTTAAAAATTATCCAAATCTTGTGGCCTTAGAAGAAATAATAGCCGGAGCACTGCACTCTAATTAAGAGGCTACTAATTAAGTCAAAAAGTGATAAAGTGATGAAACTTAGCATTAGTACCATGCCCTTGAGGTGACGGAATAGAAGGGTCACACTCATAGTCGAGGTTAGTGGAGATAGGTAGAACCCCACGAGCATGGTCAGATGCCACAACTCTAGCATGGGTCTGGACCCTAGAAGTTGGATAAGCTCCATCTATAGGGTCCTCAATTGAGACCAAGGTGTTTCTCTGCACATCAGATCTCCTTGGAGGTATGATCTGAAAGATAAGCAAACAAAAATTAGAGGAATCCAAGACCATAGACTCTATAGCTTGAGACTGAAACACAAGAAAGGAAAACATTCCTAAATTTCTCATAGCCCCTCTTTTATAACTGTGGCATGCGACACACCCATAAAAGAGACTCTACTTGACACGGATTTGTGGACACTCAACTGACCATGAACTTAGGCTTTGATACTAACTTCACATAATCCAAAATCAGGCCTTGTCGTATAGGCATCTCAAGCCCAACATGGACCAGAGACCGCCCCATTAACCCAACCTAACCATCATCCCAATCCACAAGTGTTAGATAAACTCTAACTATAAATCAAGATAGCAAAAAACAAATCTAATATCAAACTTAGACAATGTCTAAACATTTCATTTATATTAATATTCTAACCAACATACCTAATTCCGCAGTTATCCAAAATGCCTATATACAAATCCGATGTCTATATATATATGTCAAGACAAGCCCCCGATAGTAGCCAAACAAAGTCTAAATAAGTCTACGACCAAAGATAAGAGACTATGAAATATATGCCTTTCTGAGTAGGGAAGCTCACTACTTCAAAATCAATACACAAACTGCTTTAATAACTTAGTCACTGCACAAGAAGAGAAAAATAAGATTCGGCCTTTATGTCACATAGGGACATAGTGTCCAGAGATGGTTAGCGGTTCGAACGCTAGCATGTAACTCAAGGATAAGGAGAAAATAATCTTTATTTAAAACCAAGTCAAAACATTATATTCAATCACATTTATAAACATAGGCATACATGAAGGTACATAACATGTTCATAACGTGCCAAAAAGAAAACAAGACTTAGCAAGCATTCTTGATGCATTCTATCATGAGTCATGAAGTGGAAGACTCAGACATTCCACACTTTTAGATTCAAACATTTCTTATTAAGCAAGGGACTTTAACCACATACATTTTTATTAGGCGTGGGACTTTACCCACAAGCCACATTAGATGGGGACTCTAACCAAAAGCTGGAGTATTTAGGCAAGGGACTCTAACCTCAAGCAATTTAATTAAGAAAGAGACTCTTACCATAAGGCAATTTATTAAGAGAGGGACTCTAACCATAAGACACTTTAGTAAGATAAGTACTTTAACCATAAGCCATCATGACTATCATTAGTCGACATTAGGACTCTAACCTTTTGTCCATACTTCAACATTTATTCTGTTACGCTTAGGGACTCTAGCCTATTTAACTAACTCAACACCATACAAGACCATGATGTCTTTATTGAACCATTTATCAATAAAACACTTTAATATTCCAATGCCTTAATTTAATTCATTCTATGGTCATCAAGACCCTTACAAACCATTCATCCCTCATTAGAAATCTTATACCACACTTTAGTTCAAACATATTTCAATTTAATGTTTAGGGACTTTAACCACTTTTTAACCATTAAACCAAAAAGGTCATACATTAACTAATTACATGGCAATAAATACCTTTACATTACCATTTAAAATTATTAGGCCATTTCCCTAGTTCAAAACATTGCAACATGTGATTAGATATTTCTCTTAGACTTTTTCACAAACACCTTATGGACATGCCTTTACTCAGGCCAAAATCAAAGTAAGAATCATCAATATTAGTGTTACTGAAGACCCATTTGTTAAACCACAAAAAAAAGCTCCCGTATATGTAAATCATCACCAATATTATATATAAACACAAGTCTAAGGAAGAACAAACACTATTCCTCACTAGTCATCAAAACCCTTAACATTTAATTTCAAAATCACCATTTACAAATCTTAATCCATGTGTAAAATACATAGCTTTTGAGTTAATAACAAGGGAAAAATTCATATTCCTTAAACAAGATGATTCACCAAGGAAACTTGACTCCTCTTTTGCCTCTAGATCAATACACCTAGGAACCGTAGCTTCAAATCATGACAAGTATATTTAACCGAGTATTTGGGAGGTTTTGATCTTGCAAAAGAGTGTTTAGGAGGCCAGAATACATTATATAGGAAGGTAACTTAAGGGTTTTGGGGTGGGAAATATCCAAAGGACCCTTGACTTAAAAGCAAAAAAATGATTTTCCAGGTGGGTACGACTCACTTAGCTTAGCCACACCTAAGGTATGAGAGGTACCCTAACTCGTACCCTAGACCTCACCAAGGACCCCTACACTAACCAAGGTACGATTACACAACCTTGACTCATACCCAAGGGTAAAAATAGTACCCTAAACTATACCCACATACCATACACAAAATAGTGTCAACTAGGTCAACTCAACACCCCATATAACTAGGTTTGGTATGACTCGTACCCTAACATATGACCATAGGGAGGAGGAGTTGTACCTTGGACAGTGTGTAACCCTATCACACTTATTAGTACACGAGAAAGGGGTCACTACATCGTATCCAAGAGTACGACTAGTACCCTGAGTCGTACCAAGTGTAGAAGCTTCAACTAAGGGTATTTTTCTAAGTGTCCAAACTCAAGTATTTCAGTTACCCTTTCACTTAATGATACTTTACTAAAAGTTTCCTATCAAGCAACACTTCCAAAGAAGGAAATCAATAAAAAAATATTCCACCATAAGACAATAGACTTAAATAAGAGACTAACATAATCTTAAAGAGCATAATTCACTTGATGTGGATAATTATGATTATGGAGTTAATAATCAAGTTCAATAAAAGAGGTTAGGTGGGAGAGAAAGAAGATGAGGGAATGGAGGATGGTATTTGGTTGATGGTAGAGAATACAATAGATGAAATAATAATAAAGATTGAGGATTCAACAACATCAAAGTTACCCTTCCATTTTTCAAAGAAATTGGTGACCCGAATGGATATCTTGATTGGGTTATGAAACTTCAAAGGCAATATAATATTAATAATGTGAGTGATGTTAAATAGATGAATTATGTTATAAATCACCTTGAGGGTTTTTCTTCGACATAGTAGGAGAAAATTAAAAGAGATACTTTAGTGAATAGAGACTCTTTTACAAATTGGAATGACATGAAAAGACATATGAGAGAAAGATTGTGGGTCACGATTATGAGAAAAATATACTCAAGAATTATTATAATATTAATAAGGAATTAAGATTGTGGAAGAGTATTATGAGAAGATAGAGCATACTAGGCTTCGAGCTAATATCAACGATAAAGAGATGAATCTTATGGCAAAATTTATCTCAGGCTTAAATAAAAAGGTAAGGCAACCATTAGAATTGCATCATCTTTCTCTTTTATATGAAGCTTATCAACTGGAACTCAAGGTGGAGGGTCATCAAAGGAAAAACAAGTTAAAGGTGTAATCTTATTTTTTTTCATGGGCTAAAAATAAGGAATTCTAGAAATCATCTCCTATTTGGGACAAATCCAAAGGTTCAAAGCAAGAATTGAAGTCCAACTTGGACAAAGGCAAATCAAAAGTGGACTACAAGGATGGAGGTTACAAAGTTAAACTTGAAACTCTACATAAAATAAAGTATTTTAATTATCAAGGATATGGTCATAAAGTAAATGATTATCTTAATAGAAAAACTATCATTTGATTGAATTACGGTGGTTATCTAACCAAAGATGAATCAAATAATGACCACATGGAGGATGATAGTAGTGATTAGTTTACAGGATAAGGTGATGGAGGAGAAATTAATGATGATGGAAAACTTATTCTTGTTATGAGAAGACGTATGAGTTCAATAGCAAGGGAAGATCTTGGTCAAGGGGAGAACTTATTTCATAATTGGTGTAGAGTTTAAGAGAAATTATGTTTATTTATCATTGATAGTGGAAGTTGTATCTATGTTACTAGTGTATCTGAGGTAGAACAATTGAAACTTCCAACAAGAAAACATCAAAAACCTTATAGATTGCAATGGATCAATGAATGTGGTGAACTCAAGGTAAACAATAGAGTGTTGATAAAATTAAAGGTTGAAAGTTTTCTTGATGAAGTGCTTTGTGATGTCGTACCAATGCAAGCTTGTGACTTATTGTTGGGAAGTCCATGGTTATATAATGTGGGAGCTAAACATAATGGAAGGCCAAATAAATATGCTTTTATTAATGATGGTAAAAAGAATATTCTTAACCCACTTTATCATTTTCAAGTGAGTGAGGAATATATAAAAATAATAGAGTTGGAAGAAAACTTTAGAGAGAAAAGAAAGAGAGGGGTAAGGAAGTGAAAAATGATAACTTGAGATAGGAAAAAGGAGAGACTATGAGCTCAAGTGAGAATGAGTTACAACAAAAAAAAAGGTTAGCAATAAAAACAAAAAAAAACAAAAAATATAATGTGCATGACTTTGCAAAATCAAGAGAGCATAAAAGAGCTAAACCTTGAGGATGCTACTGAAGTCATATTTTTTAAACCTAAAGGTTATTATTTGATTTCTAACAATGAACTAACCTCTAATTCTATAACATTGTTGTGTCTTATTCTTTGAATATTATTAAGAACTATTTTTGAAAGAAATACCAAGTAGGTTACCTTATTTGAGAGGAATAGAACACAAAATTGACTTTTTAGTGGGTTCTCAAATACCCAACAAAGCAACATACAGGACAAATGCTCAAGAGACCAAAAAATTGCAAAGAAAAGTGGAGGAACTTGTGAATAAAGGTTTGGTGAGAGAAAATTTAAGGCCGTCTATGGTGCTCGTAACTCTACTACCCAAAATGGATGGGACATGAAGGATGTGTGTAGATTATCATGCCATTAACAAAATTATGGTAAAATATTGACATCCCATTCCCAGACTTGATGATATGCTAGATGAATTATGTGGTTATACCCTATAATCTATAATTGATTGAGAATTAGATATCATCAAATCCGAATAAAATCTAAAGATGAATAGAAAACCATTTTCAAAATTAAGTTTGGATAATATAACTGGGTGGTGAATAGAAATCCATTAGTGATGTTAAAAGCTTCCATGTATTGACTAATTTTAATAAAAGATTTGTCAAGGGTTTTAGTTCTCTAGACACTCCTCTAACTGGGTCCATTAAGAAGGATAAGCCTTTCATTCGGGGTAGAAAACAAGAGGAAGACTTTTGAGTCTTGAAAGAGAACTTAGTTTTACTCCATTACTTCAACTTTCCAACTTTGAGTAGATGTTTGAAATTGAATGTGACGTTAGTAGAGTATATATTGGTGCTGTCTTGTATGTAAGAAGGAAAATCCATAGCTTACTTTAGTGATAAATTAATAGGATCTCCATTACAATATTCTACCTATGACAATAAGCTCTATGCCCAAATGAGAGCTTTAGCGAATTGGCAACATTATTTGTGGCATAAGAAGTTTGTGATTAGAACTGATCATGAGGATTTGAAGAATATTAGGGTCCAAAATAAGTTTAAATAAGAGGCATGCCAAGTAGATTGAGTTCACTAAGTCTTTTTAATATGTGATTAATTATAAGCAAGGTAAAGAGAATATTGTGGTAGATGCTTTATCTAGAAGATATGCTTTGATGAATACCTTCACTTCTAGGTTGATGGATTTTAAGAGTTTGAAGGAGTTATATTCTAATGAATATGATTTTTAAAAAATCATTGAAGAGCGTCAAGTGAGTTTAAATAGATGTGTGCAAGTTGTTAAGTAGGGAGATAAAGTTAGAACTCTTAGATTTGAATTAAAAAAGGACTACTTGCTTTCAAATGGAAAACTTTGTGTGCCTATATCTTCATGAGAGAGTTATTAGTGAAAGAGGCACATAATGAAGGTTTGATGGGTCATTTTGAATGTCAAAAACCTTAGCTATTCTTAGTAAACATTTCTTTTGGCCTAAAATGATAACAGATCTGGAAAGAATTATGCTAAGTGTTTGAATTAGAAGCATTGTAAATATTTTAAATCCAACCCTATGGCTTGTATACCCCTTTGCCGATTCCTATACATCCTTGGCTAGATATTTCCAAGGATTTTGTTGTTGGCCTCCCTTGGACTAGGAATGGTAATGATAACATCTTTGTTGTTCTAGATAGATTTTCAAAAATGGCTCACTTTAGTGATTTTCATAAAAGTGATGATGCATCTGGTGTTGCTACTTTATTTGTTCATAATATGATAAAATTGCATGGTGTTCTCCAAATAATTATTAGTGATAGAGATTCAAAATTTCTTAGTCATTTTTGGATGTGTATGTGGGGAAATTTGGAAACCAAATTGCTATTTCTACTTCTCTTCATAATTAAATAGATGGTAAAATTGATGTGTTTAATAGAACTTCAGTCAACATGCTTAGATTTATTGTTAAAGGGAAATTAACTTCTTGGGAGAATCGATTGCCATTAATTGAGTTTGCATATAATAGAAATATTCATAGATTTATTGGTATAACCCCTTTTGAATGTGTTTATGGCTTTAATCCCTTGACTCCATTGGATTTAACTCCTTTGTCCAAAGATGTTATTGTGAGGGTAGATGCAAAAGCTATTAAGAGCATCCATAAGAAAGTAAGATTGCAAATTGAGAAGCCAATAAAGATGCAACCAAAAGAGCCAACAAAGGACAAAAAAAATTCACCTTTGTACCATGTGAATGGGTATGGGTTCACTTTATTAAAGAGATATTTCCAAGAAAATGGAAGAACAAGCTTATGCCAAGAGGAGATGGACCTTTTCAAGCGCCTGAGATGATTAGAGATAATGCGTACAAAATGGACTTACCAAATGAGTATTTGGTCCATAATGTTTTCAATGTTAGTGATTTATCTCCTTTTGATAAAGGATTGACGAATTCGAGGGGAGAGTGATGTACATCAAAGTGACCCTTCTTCAAGAAGGCCTTTCACAAGAAGTCAATCTAAGAACCTTTAAGCATTTCAAGCTTTATGGATAAAGATGGAATCTTTGGAAGGTTCCAATATGGATGACTTGAAGATATTTAATATATTAAGTGTCTACCATTTAAATTAGCATGTAATTTAAATGAAAGGTAGTTTGGTGTTTCTTTACTTCTTTTAACGCGTAGTTTAAATAGTTAGCCATTAAGGATAAACCACTAGTTTTTGAAGAATGAATTTTTATGCCTCATATTTGAGCATGAGAACCCTTTGTTGATATTTCAACAATTGTACTAGGATTTTCAAGTAAGATTATTTCCTTCTTGAGGATTATAATATATTAGGTGCTTTTAGTCCCCAATTAAAGGTTGTTTTGGTTAGTTTCTACATTGCATCTTTTAATTGTTTAAATCAAGTTGTGTCTATCTTTCTTTAATTTCTATCTTGCTTATATTTTCTTGTTTCACATTACCCGAGATACTATTTAGGAGCTACTATAGTTGTGGGGTGGACCACCGTAATGATCTATATGTAATGTGAGGGACCGCTATTTTCACGACCTGAACTAGAGCCTAGTCATGATGGGTATCTCAAGACAACCGTTAGTCGAGACCATCACCTTAGCCTAACATCCGGAACATAGTAAAATAATACAACGGATGCCAAGAAAATAGTAATAAGAAGGATAGATAATCAAATGTAAACTCTATGAATCAAAACCAACACCCAACCCACACCTGCCCAAAAAGCCTCTAAAAACCAAAAATGCCAAATAGCTCGGGACCTTCCCCCGACCATGACCAAAGGAATCCAAAATGAAATACTATGGTACAAAGAAAATAGTTGAAATGACCGGAATTTCCAAAAGATGGAGGCTCACCAATTCACAGCAACTCAACAGATGCACCAAACCACCTAATACTGCATAGGATCAACAAAACACCTTTCGGACCCTACATCATGAAACACTGTAGCATCCAGAGATGGTCAATGGGTAAATACTAGCATGTAACACAGGGAAGGTGATAACATAATGTGAACGCCAAAACCTATAAAAAATCATATGTATCATATTCATATATATATATATATATAAGATGTCGGGATAGGGACGTGGGTCATAAACATGAGATTTTAAGCCATTAACCTGAACCTTGTAGCTCACTCCATCCTAAATACAGCTACGGGCTATATGGGTTCAGCCCCCTGGTAAAAGGACCCCAGTACGTGTTAGCTGAATGAACCAAGGAATCTAAGGAAGGGCTAAAGATACCAAGGCTCTAGCCATTCCAAAATATAGTGTGTGAACCAAGCACACTACCATATAGACCCCCATGCCAGCAAATGTGGTTTCTAGTGTTAGTTCCCCCAGGACTACACCTTCATGGTGAGCTACACAATTTCCTTTAAGCCCAATTTAAAATAATTTGCATATATACCCATCCATTAACCCAGGAGTCATTTAATACGACATTTACTCCTTGGTATTCGGAGCTCATATAAGCATGCCAAACTAATCTATGTAACCATTAGACTCCAAAGTTCTATTTTAAAATCTAAACCATGGGCACCAAGGGCCTTTCAAATCCGTTTTAACCAATTATCCACTTTTTACAATGCAATGGGTTCATAAATAAGTTGAATTATGTAAATGTCCATGTTCAAAATAAAATTTCACAAATTGGTAGGGGTTAGTGCCAAAACCAAGCCAAAAAGTCATTAATTTGGGAAAACCATGTTCCCCACTCCAATTCCCATAGAAATACCCATTTAGTTCAAAAACCATAAATTAAAGCATAAATCATCAACTTAAACCTTGGGAAAAGTAATTCAAGTAATATCAATCAAAACCCCTCTACCCAATTTCAAACCCATCAATTCAAACTACATGGATAATGAGCCAATAAGTGCCATAAAGAAAAATTAAAGTTATAGAATAAGATAAATGCATGAAATACATAAAAAATTGAAAATTTTTTTGGAGTTTAGAGCTTGAATGGTTAATTCCTTTAATGTTCTTGGGTTTTGAGTTTAAGAGAGAAAGAGAATGATTTGAACTTTGAAAAGTGAAGGGAATGGGGTTATTTTATGTTTAAAAGTCTTACATGGGGTATAAAGACAAAAAAATCCTTACCCCAATTAAATAAACCAAAAATTGGATGAATTCAGCATAGCCGCATGGCACGCCAATATTGCGAAGGGTATCCTCCATGCCACACCCTTACCGTTGAAGCTAACCTCCGTAGCATGCTAATATCACAGACCCTTACTACCTCGGGACCCCAAAATGACCCCGAACCCCTTACAAAATTTTGAAACTTTTCAAAAAAACTCTTTTACAATCCCTAAACATAATTCAATTAAAAAATCAGCATTATGAATGCCGGAGGGTAAAAAATAAAATATTTAAAGTTTTATGGGGTCGCACATTATCCCTCTTTAGGATCATTCATCCCAGAATGATGAGTTATGCTATATTTTTTGCATAAAATTAGCAAGAATGCACCCGCATCAAATGTAAAATTTTTAAAAAGCAATACTAGGCAAATGAAATTCATACCTTAAGCATTTTCATCCACCCTAAAAAACAAGAATGGGTACTTAGGTCTCATATCTTCCTAGCTTCCCATGTAGCTTCTTCCACCTTTTGATTTTCTCCAAAGAACCTTCACCGAAGCTACATCCTTGGTCCTTAGTCTACAAAATTCTCTATCAATAAAATAACTACAACTTTCTCATAAGACAATGAATCCATAACACCCACATCATCAATAGGCACAATCAAAGAAGGGTTACCCACACCTTTTCTTAGCATAGACATATGAAAAACAGGATGAATAGAAACCAAACTAGCAGGCAAATCTAATTCATAAGTGACATCCTTAATTCTTCTCAAAATCTAATACGAACCAACATAATGAGTAATGAGCTTTCCTTTTTCCCCAAACCTCATGACTCCCTTCATAAGAGACACTTTCAAGAATACCCAATCGCTCACCTCAAATTTTAATTCTCTTCGCCTCACATCCACATCAAACTTTTGGTGACTTTAAGCATTCTTAAGTCCTCCCCTAATCACCTTCACCTTCTCCATGTCATGGTGAACCAACTTAGGACCAAAAACCCTAGTCTTACCCATCTAGAACCACCCAATAAGAGAACTATACCTCCTATCATAAAAAGCCTCAAAAGGTGCCACCTAAATACTAGAATGATAACTGTGGTTGTAGGAAAACTCAATAAGAGGAAAATTCTCAACCCAAATACCTTTAAAGTCAATAATATAGACCATTAGAATATTATCCAAAGTTTGGATAGTATGCTCCTCTTCTCCATCCATTTGAGGGTGGAAAATGGTGCTAAGGTTTACGTGAGTACCCATACCTTTCTAAAATGAATGCCAGAAGAGAGAAGAAAATTGCATTCCTCAGTCTAAAATAATGACACCAACGCACTATGCAACTTAACTATCTCCTGAATGAACAACTTAGCATAATTTTTTCCGATGTAGTTAGTTCTCATAGTCAAAAAGTAAGTAGACATGGTCATCCTATCCACAATGACCCAAATAGAGTCATACTAATTCGAAGACCGCGAAGACTAGTAATGAAATCCATATTTATCATCATCTACTTCCACATAGGAAACTCTATCTCTTGGGACATACTAGTAGGCCTCAAATGTTCCACCTTAAATTGTTGACAAACCACACACTTGGAAATTAAGTTTGCCACATCTCTCTTCGTATTGTTCCACCAGTAAATTTTTTCCAATTCATGGTACATTTTTGTCGAACCCAAATGAATTGTATATCTAGTAAATTTCCTTTAAGCCTTGGTACATCTTAGTCGAACCTGGGTCAATTGTATATCTAGACTTATGAGCCTTAACAAAAAAATTTTACTGCAACCCATATATATCAGAGACACACAACCTTCCCTGATACCTCAAGATACTATCTTCCTCAATCTCAAAAGCCATCACATTTTATTGACCTACATCATCCTTAATTTGTATAAGAATGGGGTCCATAACTTATTTTTCCTTAACCTTCCCACCAAGAGATAGATTAACAACTTCTTGAACAATTAATCTCCCATCCTTAGAGTCTAAGAGACGAACTCCCAAGTTAGCTAACCTGTAAGTATCCTTTACCAACCCCTTTTTATCCTTGTCAACGTAAGATAAACTCCCCATTGACAACCTTCTAAGAGAATCAACATCAACACTAGCTTTACCAGTATTGTAATGCAAGTTCATGTCATAATCCTTATAAAATTTAAGCCATTGTCTCTGTCTGAGATTTAATTCTTCTGCATAAACATATACTGCAAGCTCTTATGATTTGAATATATGTCCATGTACACCCTATATATATAATGGCACCAGATATTCAATACAAAAGCCATAACTGCCAACTCTAAATCATGAGTCGAATAATTTCTCTCATGCACCTTAAGTTGCCTGGAAGCATAGGATACAACCTTACTATGATGAATCAAAACACAACCCAGTACCATATGAGATGCATTAAAATACATAACAAAACTATCGATACCCTCGTGTAGGGTCAAAAGAGGTGCAGAAGTCAACTTATCCTTCAACTTCTCAAAACTACCTTCACAAACATCAGCCCGTAATAACTTAATCTTTTTTGAGTCAACTTTGTCAGTAGAGTAGAAATAGATGAGAAACTCTCCACAAACCTACTATAATACCTAGCCAATCCCAAGAAATTTCTAATGTTGATCGAAGCGGTGGGTCTAGTGTAATACCCCATACTTTTTCCTAGCATAAATTCATTCCTAGAATGTTAAGGGATATCTTCCAAAATGAATAATATTTATTCCATGTATAATTTTTAAGATTTTGACTCTTCATTGAGTGGAAAATTGAACAATATTTCCATCAATACCAAATTCTCCCAATTTCGACACTTGGTTAAGGAGTTATGACGTTTGTAAGTTGATAGTGTGCCACCTGGGCAGGCACCGCATCATGGAGATGGTTAAATTCATAATTGTCATTTTCCTGTGGACCTCAGTGATATTGTTGCATCGTGGAGATGTCTATTTTCCCTTTTTCAATTTCCCGTAGTCCAACGCTATAGTGGCATATCGTACCGAAGGCTAAAATGGCATTCCTATGGGGTACTATGATGGTGGTGTTCATTTTGAAGTTCTAGGTCCCAATTGTCAAAATCCGGTGGGATAACGCAATTGCTCCATATCACGGAGACCCCCAATTTTCCAATCGTCAAATTCCAGTGAGCCACAATGATAAAGGCGCGTCGCGTGGCCCATTAAATCGTGACCCCAATTACATTTTTCCAGTTTTGTTTAGGACTTTTAAAGAGGGTATTTTTGACTATTCCCAATCCCCCAATCCAAAAAAACACAAGATTAAACTCATTCTAAACCTATTATACTCATTATTCATCAATTTTCTCTAAAATAAAACCCTAGAGCTCCAAAGCTTCTTCTCCAAGAAATCAAAATTCTCCATTGATTCTCTAAGAAAGCTTAAATTGAGGGATTCCCAAGGCAAGATAATCAAGAACCCATCATCAACAACTCAATAGGAATCCAAAATTAAAAGTTTCTTCGTCTAATCATCCAACAAGGTACGTGGAATTTGTGAACAAGGATCTTCTACCATCCTAGTGCCCAAAACTAAGTTTTAATTATAAATTCATCTGATTTTGAATGTTTATACATGGATTTTAAGTTAGGGTTCATACCCCTTATTGCTATTTACAAATTTATGAGTTTTTAAGATATTTTGAAGATGAATTACATGTCTATTTTCATATTTTCATGCCTATTGCAGTAAATTATAGATTTTGAGATGAATTAACTTGTTTTCATTATCAAGCATGATTATTATGATGTTTTGACATGAGATTAATGCAAGGGTTATTACCCAAAGATTGAATAATATTATTTCCAGAAAGATAATGCTTCAAGCATCTTATGAGCAAATTATTTACAAATTTTCATAGAATGCTTTGATATTTTGATCCTCAGTTTAGCTATGAAATCTATTTTATAGATTATTGTAGATTATAGAGCTCAGAACAAATTTATTTATAGACTTACTCAAATGATTGCATAATTTATTTTAGATAAACCCTTATTCTAGTTTTAAAGTGGATTTCTAACCAAATGAGCGTAGCAAATAAAAAGGGAGTAGTATTTAGAACTGAGCGAAAAGTGTGGGTTTAGAGCATCCTACTTCTACAGAACTATGTAGACAACGTAGGTACAGATTATCAGATTATTCCTATTCCTATATGAATGACAGATTTAGCTTGTGATAGATCACATGAGTAAGTTAATACTCTTTGGCAAGAGTATGACACCTCTCCCCAATGTGAGGTTTCTTTCTTAGGAGGAAAAAATATTGAACTCCATGTAGCTCACATGGTTTATGTCAGTTAAGAGAAACTCCCTAAAGCATTGAAAGAATTTGCTTGCAGAACGGTTTTTAAAGTATTTTTCCCTATTAGATAAAGTAAAAGAATGAAAGAAATGCTTTTAGAAAACTAAGTGTAAAAACTCACAAATTTTATTCAAATTATGCTTTATAGAAAGATATTAGCTACAGATTTTAGCTTTCAGATTTCAGATTTAAGAGTGAGTCCTTTTTACACTTAGACAATATGATTTAAAGAGAGAATACAAGTAAAGATTCTAGAACTAAATGTTATGACTCACTAGATTTATATAGCATGATTTGTTTCTTATTATTTCAGATATTCCAGCTTATGTGAGTCATTTACATTTAGCATGCATTGTTTTACAAATTTTGATGATAAGATGATGTTTTACTTATGCATTTCACCCCCATATATTCTGTAAAACCTCAAAGTACTAATCCACATAAATGTCTATGTGCTACATTGTCTCATAATGTAGGAATCAATTCAGTTATAGTATGCACATTCAGAATTAGATAGTTCCAGATTCCATTCAGCAGATGATGAGTCCTACTTCGGGGACTTCAGTTAGATATTATTTATGTTCTTTACTTTCTTATTCTATGTATTGATTAGTGGTAGTTGGGGTCATGTCCTAGCTATCTATTGTCAGTATAGTAGAGGTTTCATAGACGTTAGTTAGAGTCAGTTATGTAATTTTAGTCCCTTATTTCAGACCATATCAGAATGTAAAAGTTGTATCAGTATTGTATTTTCACAGATTCCATCATTTCTATGTTTCCGCACAGTAAATTCAATTATTTTATACATATTTAATTAGTCACTTAATAGTATGCGAGTTCATGGGTTAGCTTGGGATTATTTGTGGTCCTAAGCACCGTGTGATGTCTCGGGACAGATTTTCGAGTTGTTATATCTAGTCCACCTCTTAACTGCCTCAACTTTCTATGGATCCACCTTGATTCCTTCACTTGAAATGACATGCCTAAGAACGATCACAACTTTAAGACAAAATTACACTTGGAAAAGTTTGCATATAATTTTTGGTCCCTAAGAGTCTGCAACACAATTAAGAGGTGATTTGCATGATCCTTCTCACTTTTAGAGTACACCAAGATGTCATCAATAAAGCCTATCACACACAATTCCAAAAAATACCTAAACACCCGATTCAAAAGATCCATGAAAGCATCCGGAGTATTAGTCAACCTTAATAACATAACCAAAAATCATTATGGTCATATCGAGTTTAGAAATCAGTCTTGGAAATATCAACCTCCCTAATTTTCAATTAATGATAGACCGAACAAATATCAATATTAGAAAAACATCTATGAAGAATACCAAAATGACTAAGTAAGATCCAAAACATTGAAAAAGATGCAACATAGATCTATGAAGCCTCTAACATCATGAGTTACTAACTAACATGGTCTGACATAAGATCAAAATAGTATTTCCAGAGAATAGAGGAACACCACTTGCTGAAGTTATCCAAAAGAAATTCTAATGCTGTATAGAACCACAAGACTGTGTCTCCGAACCAACATCATTAAATAATATAGTGCTTGAAGACAATACATAGAATGTATTGGAATGCAAAACAAATAAAGTGATAATATATACTTTATATAAAATAACCATAAAAAGGAATGAACATAACTAGTGACTCCAAAGTTAAAACATAGGCTTCTATTCTTTAGTACTAAACTAGATGGTGACTGACTTTTATTTAACCACCACGAGCTCTGTGGGTTTGATAAAATCGATTGACTAAACCCCAATATATGTTTACTTCATGAATTGATATTAAATCATTAAGTCCTACACAATCATTCTCATAGAAGAATCATAAGTTCATCCAATTAATCATCAAATCAACTTTATATCAACAAAGCACAAGTTTCAGATACTGAGCTATTTGGACTTGACCTTTCTTGGTTAACCATATAATTCTATTTAATATCATATTTTAGCATTTTCACATCATCAAGCATCATTAGAAAATATTATTTCCATTAAAGTCATAGATCACAGTTGGTATCGCCATACCTAGACTTGCAAGTCATCTATTTCATTATTCAAAAATCATAAGGTCTGTCATCAATGTTTTCGGGACCAACTTATTAAAAATTACATATATAATACTTCTTGAAAATCAATAAAACCATTTATGAAATTCATTTACCAACTAGGAGCCACAATTCCTCAAGTAGCAGTAACATTTGACCCAACCAATATATCAAACACTTTAATATGTAGTAAAGTAAAATAGATTCAACTGCCCTCTTTAAATTTAATTCACCAATTCGTTTGAGCAATTTTAAGAAAACAGTTTTGCTATAATTTCAATCTTTTCTCATAAATCCAAAACATACTTTGCAATGCTAACTCAATACTTGAAATATATAAACGTACATTAATGTTTAAGTATCAAAGATTTGAAAACAATTCAAAAAGAGTTGCACTACATACATTTATGGTTGGAAAACATAAGTTCATTACCTAAATAATACTTGCAACCCTCTCATGTATATGAGGAAAAATAATTTTTAACTAAAACAAGTGCTCATAAATCCCACATTTTTGTTTATCAATCAATAATCCTCCAACCTTATTTGAAACCATGATTTATACATAAATAAGAGTTTAGAAAACATACTTTTAATATCTAATAGAAGTAGGGTGGTTCTACATACTATTTTGATGGAGAGAATCATAAGAAAACTTCAAAATAGAGCCTTAACCCTTGAACCCTAGATTTTCTTATTTATTGAAACTTTGGGGAGAACACTAACTTATTTAGGATGTTAAAATCATGCCTTATGAATTTGAGAAGATTTTTCATAAGTTGGGAATGTTTTGGGTAAGAAAAAGACCAAAATCCTTTAAAATGCATAGAAAAATAAAAGGATTCCCCGCTAGACATCATCTTTGTACCATACTAAAATTGCAGAGGCCAAGCTCTGTAGCACGACGATATAGCAGAGTCTAAGGTTTTTGACATGGACCTATCATAGATCTTCACTCAAAAACTCATGTATTTTTACTCAAAACTCCAATTTTGAAATGTTCCTGGCATTACAAAAAAAAAGAGTCAAAGACCTTTAGCCTCGTTACTCTTCATATTCTAGGTAAAATACTCATTTGAAGTTGACCCATGTAAAAACATATAGTAAAACTCAATTGATCAAAGCACTCTCAATTCAAATATAAGCTAGATTTTCTTATGACCACGATTCACATAAAACACACTCACCACACCATGAAATTGGTCTTAACACTTATATTCAAATGTAGATCTGTGAGTTTGGGGGCCTAAACACATACAAAGAATGGTTTAAATATTAGTCAAAAGTTTAGAGTGTTACAATATCTTCCCCTTGGGATCATTCATCCTTATGATTGATAGATCCTTATAAGAACTCTACAAGCATGATATATGGGCTGAAACTTATAATATTACTTAATTTCTAACTCATATACGTTCCAGAAGAATTTCATGAAACCATTAAATGAATCCGTCAAGAATGATTAATTTGGTGTTAAAAGTTTAATTTTGTTATGGGCTAAAACATAAGCACCAAAGGATATCATTTCAATTGAAGTAAGACAAAGCTTTGAGAACAAACTTAGATAGGAATTTAGATTGATACATGACATGAAATAAAGTTATGTCAGGCAGAGGAGCTAAGAGTACATTCCTTTAACAATACAACTAATATACTTTAATCTTATCCACAGTTCTTGATACGACCCTCATCCAAAAACCACACCTTAATTCTTGCCACTTATGATAGTCAAGGCTACACATAATTTGAGCAGTATAAATATAGTTGTACACTGTTCCCATGTTCAAGTCTAACATAAGGGGAAAATGTTCTACCTATAATATGATCACGCTACCTTAAGATAAGGACTGCAATACCATATATTTCTCTAAAATATTTTGTCTCCAAGGATACTAATCCTTCTTACCACCACAATCAATTGGTTCTTAAGCTTATGTCTTAAATTACTAGCAACAAAGAGTAATGAACTGCATATTTATCAACCACCACATGTAAGCATATTACTAAACTCACTTTATGGATTCACATACCTAAACACAACAAATTTTATACCTTTCACAAAGATTTGCACCATATATACCTTTTCTAACTATTTCACATAAGGAGAGTTTATCTCATTTTTCCTTCTTCGCCTATAATGTTAGCTTGAGTTGCCACACTATAATTTTCACAACAAGAAACATTTACTCTCTTATCCAAATCATTACTTACCACCCATCAATACTATCATCATCATAACATAAGAAAGGTCACCGAGGGACTAAATAGTGAATTTTAGGAATATTAGTGATATTACTCAATTATGACTCATATTTGTCGCAATACTCAAGATAGGGCCTATTAAACTGAAGGAGGAATTTGCTAGAATAAGAATAGATCTCTTCATGAATCTTTCCCAAAACTCACCACCATGAGAAAATTCAAGATTTATCTTAGTTCAGCATCTACCCAGTCGCTCAAAGGTCACTATCCTAGACTTGTGGATATATCCTCTCACTAAATCTATAATAATAATACTTAACACAATGGGGGTATCATTATACACATGAACGCTAAAGTTACCTTCATAAAATATAATATTAAAATAATAAATTCCTTTTCTGACATTCTTTTCAAGGATACTGCTCTTAACTTTCCCAACCTCTATAATCATTATCCTGACTTACACTCTCATTGGTATACATATTGACTTCCTCTAACAACTAACAATCTGACAACTTTTTGTAGTCTACTAGCTTACACCTTCAATTTAATATCCACTTAGATAAAAGAAATTTAAAACAATATTAAGAAGTTCAACCTCATCTATCAAAAATAACCTAAATTCAACTTTACAAACCATCATACAATATTTACCAAGCCTTCTTCATGTGAAATAATTTAAGAATATTTACTAGGAATACAACACACTTATAAGATTAGAACTTCACCAAACAACATATTACCTTGGGTAGAACTTATAGCTATAAGCTTAATGCTCTTATTCATCTGATTACTTAGCCAAAATTTACAGCTTCAAGCATTCAGCACTAATCTTCAGGAACATATCATAATTACATGATAAAACCCTTTCATAAAATATTAACTTAATTTATTTCACACACCATATCTAGCCAAAGAGATCCATTACATAAAGCCAACATTACTACCCTCAAACTATCATTTTTTTCACTATAGGTGAATGTCTCAAAAATAGATCCCGAGACATCACACGATGCTCAGGACTATGAGTAGTCTCAAGCTAACCCTGTAAGCCTTCTACTAAATCTAAAACTCATAATAAATAAATCTAGGCATGCGAAAATACTAAAATAAAGAATACTGTCTGAACTGTATTGGAATTAACTGAACATAATGTCTGAAAATATTACACTTAAAAGTCTAGACAACCAACACTTGAAATCTGAATTGTAACTAATAGTTTGACAAGCATCTACTACTAACAACTAGAGATCCATTGGGAAAGACCCTAACTGACTCGAACTAATTGAAAACAACAAAAAAATCTACTTTAATAAGCTGGAAATCTGAATAACTTGGTCCCCAAAATATGAGGACTCACCAACTATCTGGATGTAGATAGAGATGCTCACGGTCAATCATGCAATTGGAACTGAGCACCTGAACCTACATTATTTACAATGTAGCACATAGACGTATATGTGGATCAGTACGTTTAGAATGTACTAAGTATATAGGGGTGAATTCATAAGTAAAATAGTAATGGAATGTACATATATCTAATAAACAATGCATGATAAATATAAATGGCTCACATTGGCTTGATTAAGTAAAAGTTGAAAACCATAAATCATGAATGATAAGCATACTGTATAAATATATTGAGTCATAACATTTAGTTCTAAAATCTATACTTATAATCTATTTTCAAATTATGAATGCTAATGTAGGAAGGACTCACTTTTATCAAATGAAAACTAAAGCTCAAATCTAGTAACTGATGTCTTAAGTAAGAAAATATCTGAGTAAACTTATGAGCGTTTACATGTAGTTTCTAAAAACTATTCTGTTATTTTATTTTTGTTAGGGAGGTTCTTCTAACCAACATATACCATGAGAGCTATCTTTGATATCTAATGTCATGTTCCCCAAAGAGGAAAATCTCATAGTAGGGAGAGGTGTCATACTCTTTCCAAGGAGTATAACCTAAGCTAAATGATCATAATCTATATCTGCATCTATATAAATAGTAATAAATTAATAATCTGAACCTACGTTAGCTCATAGTTCTGGGGCATGTGAACTAGGACATATACCCAACTCTATGCTAAAATCTACTCCTTTTAATCTATATGCTCATTCTATAGGAACTCCACTTTAAAAAATAACATAAGGTTTTATAATGAAACCATTTATGCATCTGTCTGTTTCAAATTATAATGAAAACTATAAAATGGATTCCATATCATAGCTGAGGATCAAAAGATCAAGCCTTGTTCAAAATCTGAATATAAGCTAGTCATATGGAGCTTAAAAGTATAATCTTCTTGAAATATCAATGCTTAAACTTAGGGCTTAAGACCCACGTTTTAAAATCATAAAAATTCATGGCAATATATCATGCTCAACATACTTCTTGAAATACTACAACAATATCAAGCTAATGAAATAAACATCACAATTCCATGGTTAAACTCAATTGGAAATTTGTAATCAATGTCTCAAATCATACTCATGGTATTCAAATCATAAAAGAGAGTTCTCTAAATCAACAAAAATATGGAATTTCATACTTCAATAACTTTATAAATCCACAACTCAAAACAAGGTACCTTGGGTATGGACCCTAATTGCAATTCATGTAAATTGATCTTTAAAAACTAATTTTAGGCACAAGGATGAAAGAAGTATCCTTGTTCATAACCCTACATACCTTATTTCACTAATTGAATGTAGTATCTTAAACTTTGAATTACTAACTATGTTCTTGAAGCTTCTTCTTGGAATTTCTGAACCCGGAAGCTTTCATTATTGACTTACTTGAAGAAGGAGTAATGAGATTATTCTTGATTTCTTAGGGCTAGGGTTTTTCTTTTGAGATAAAAGATGAATAATAGTGTGTATAATGCTATTAGGGGACAAAATCGTTTGTTTAGGATGGTTTTGATGTGTGGAAAATTACCCCATTGCACTCAAATACGTGAAATTAATAGCTGAAAAATATGGGAGAGCGCTATAGAGCATGCGTCGTATGCTCTAGAGAACTAGAATGGACTGTGCACTGCATTCTCTATCGCGTTTTCCCTCAGGGGTGAACTGGAGCATGCACCTCTTGCTAGTCGTGCAAAGCTACTATTTTGGACTTCCAAACATGTCCTTACGCTTGTCCAAAAATTTTAAAACTTATTCGAGATGTAACTTTGACGCCCCTGATCATGAATCAACTTTAATATTAACATTCTAATGCCGGGAAGGTTGAGAATAAAATCACCAAAGTTTTTGGACCTTTATAAATGACTAAGTCTCAACACTTAGTTTTATTTTCATGTTCTATGTGTCTTAAGTGATCACTAAGAGCTGAGTTGAGCTAAGAACGTACGGGGTATTACAATATCTCCCCCTTGGGAACATTCATCCTCGAATGAGACTAGTTAAGCTGAGGATACTAAGGAATTGAGATGATATACTAGCATGCATAACTGAAAACATAACTACATGGCTGAATCTAAATCATGATGAACGACTGAACTAATTTGTGAATGCTTGAAATGACTTGAAGATAATCATATAAGTGGAGCTAAGACTAGAAAAGAACTAAGCTAAAGAAGACTGGTACCTTAGGATGAGTTTGGGTTTTCAAAGAAAAGATAAGGATACTTGGTCGCATGTCTACTTCTGCTTCCCAAGTTGAACCCTCAACTGACTGATTCCTCCAAATAACTTCAACCAAGGGAACTTTTTTGTTCCGTAGTCTATAAATCTGGTGATCAAGAATCTAAACTAGAAATTCTTTGTAGGAAAGGTTGTTCTGAACATCTCTATTTTCTAGGGGAACTATAATGGTTGAACCACCCATACACTTCTTTATTAAGGATACGTGGAACACTGGTTGAACTAATGACAAGTCTGTAGGCAACTCAAACTCATAAGCTACCTTCCCAACACGACTCAATATTCTATTGCGGCCAACATATCAGGGAGTAAGCTTCCCCTTTTTGCCAAATCTCTTTACCCTTTTCATGGGTAAAACTTTCAAATAAACTAAGCCATCGAAGTCAAACCCAAGATCTCTCCTTCTTACATCTGCATAATATTTCTGACAACTCTGTGCTATTTTCAACCTTTATTGAATCAACTAGACTTTCTCCAAGTCTTTAAATACTACATTTGGCCCAATCAAAGTGGCCTCGCCTACTTCAAACCAACCGAATGGTGAGCTATATCTCCTCTCATAAATAGCCTCAAATGGGGCCATATTAATACTAGAATGGTAATTGTTATTATAGGTGAACTTGATCAGCAACAAGTGATTATCCCAAATCCCTTTGAAGTCGAGAACGTATGCCCTCAACATATCTTTTAGGGTCTGAATGGTCCTCTCTGCCTGACAATCAATCTGAGGGTGTAAAGTTGAACTGAGATGAACTTGGGTACCAAGATCCTTCTGAAAGGTTTTGGAAAAATTAGAGGTGAATTGAGTACCCGTATTTGAAATAATAGAAAAATGAACTCCATGAAATCTGATCAACTCTCTAATATACAGCTTCCCATAATCTTTGGCTGAGTAGGATATGTTAACTGGAAGAAATGGGATGATTTGGTCAATCTATCTACAATAACCCTAATCGAATCATGCCGACGACGCAAATGGGGTAATCCTATCACAAAGTCCATGTTCACTTCTTCCCACTTCCAAGTGGGGATACTAAACTCCTACAAGGTGACACTAGGCCTTTGGTATTCCACCTTAACCAATTGAAAAGTAGCACACTTGGCCACAAATTCTGCAATATCTTTCTTCATACCTTTTCACCAATAGACTTTTTACAAGTTGTGATACATCTTAGTGGCCCCTGGGTAAATGGAGTAACGCACACCATGCGCTTCTGCCATAATCTGCTGCCTCAAATCATCAATGCACAACACACACAATCTACTTTGATATCTAAACTCACCATCTCCGCCTTGGGAGAAAGCATTTACCTTCTGGTCTTTAATTGACCCTTTTAGCTTAACCAAACTAGAGCCATTATCTTATTTCTCTTTCATTTCAAAAACTAAAAAAGATTCTGAACTAATCTAAACCTAAATATTACTCTTAGTTGAGTCAACCGACCACACACCTAATCTTGCCAACCTATGAACTTCCCAAACTAATACTTTTTTATCTCCTTCAACATGAGTAATACAATCTATACACAGTCTAGTAAGGGCATCTACAACAACATTGGCCTTGCCCGGATGATATAAAATACTCATGTCGTAATCTTTCAATAATGCTAACCACATTTTCTAATAGAGATTTAACTCTCTCTTCGTAAATACACATTGTAAGCTTTTATGATCTGTGAACACATTAACATGCACTCTATAAAGATAGTGCCTCTAGATTTTCAATGCAAATACAACAATAGCTAACTTAAGATCATGGGTAGGATACTTCTTTTTGTGGTGCTTAAGCTTTCTACAGGAATAGGCTATGACATTTTCTCTCTGCATCAAAACAACCCAGACCCACTCTAGAAGCATCACAATAGACAACAAATCCATCTATACCATCAGGTAGTATTAACATTGGTGTTGAAAACTCTTCTCACAGGAATCTAACCACTGAAACTTAACTTTCTTTTGAGTCAATCTAGACATGGGGGATGTAATAGATGAAAACTCCTTAATAAACAATTAGTAATAGCCAGCTAAACCCAGGAACTCTAAATACTATATGGACAAATAGGTTTAGACCAATTTCTTACTACTTTGGTCTTTTTGTAGGGCATAAGTTATCTAGAGGCATAGGCTATGACCTTTCCTCTCTGAATCAAAACATAACCCAAACTCAATTTAGAAACATCACAATAGATAACAAATCCATTTGTACCATCAGGTAGTGCTAACACTGGGGCTGAAGTGAGTCGAGCCTTCAACTCCTGAAAACACTTCTCACAGGAATTTGACCACTGAAACTTAACTTTTTTTTGAGTTAATATATATATGGGGGACATAATAGATGAAAATCCCTCAACACCCCCTCGGTAATTTCCAGCTAATCCTAGGAATCTTTGAATGTTAGATAGAGAGATGAGTCTAGGACAGTTTCTCACTGCTTTGGTCTTTTGAGGATCAACTCTAATGACATCATTGGAAATAATATGACCGAGAAAAGGTACTGGTCTTAGCAAAAATTCATACTTGATTAATTTGGAAAACAATTGGTGATCTCTAAAAGTTTGCAACACAATTCTAAGATGGTCTACATGGTCATCCTCACTATAGGAATGGACAAAGATATCATCAATAAATACTATGAAAGACATGTATAAGTACTATTTCAACACTCTATTCATCAAGTCCATGAAGGCTGCTGGGGCATTAGTTAGCCCAAAAGACATGACTAGAAATTCAAAATAATCGTAACGGGTTTTGAAAGTTGTCTTTGGAATATCACATTCCCTTACTTTAAGCAGATGATAGCCGGATATAAGGTCTATCTTAAAGAAGTAACTTGCACCTTGGAGTTGATAAAATAAGTTATCAATCCTAGGAAGAGGATATTTTTTTTATTATGACTTTATTTAACTGGAGGTAGTCGATTCATATTCGGAGAGAGCCATTCTTCTTAGCATGAATAGTATAGGAGTGCCTCATGGAGAAATATTGGCCTTATGAAACCTTTATCAAAGAGGTCTTTAAGTTGTTATTTTAACTCTTTAAGCTTAGCTGGAGTCAGACAATATGGAGGAATAGAGATGGGCTAAGTATTAGGAAGAAGATCAATACCGAATTTTATTTCTCTATCGGGAGGTACCCCTAGAAGATCTTTGAGAAAAACTTTAGGAAAATCATTGACTTTTCGAACTGACTGAACTATTAGAGTCTCAAACTTAGTATCTCTGACTCGAACTAAATGATAAATTCACCCTTTCGATATTAACCTTCTGGCTTTAAGATAGGATATGAAATGACTCTTGAGAGATACTGAATTACCTTCCCATTCAAAGGCTGGCTCATTAGGAAACTAAAACTTCACTACTCGAGTGCGAAAATCTATAGATGCACAATAGGAATAGAGATAATCCATTCCCAGAATAATATAAAAATCGGTCATGTCTAACTCTATTAATTCTGCTAATATAATCTTATGAAGGACAATAATATGACACTTTCTATAGACCTATTTAGAAACAACTGACTCACCAACTGGGGTGGAAACTAAGAAGGGATTAGAAAGCTTTTTTGGACCTACCAAAAAATTCAACTCAACCAACGGATTCATATAGGAGAGATTTGACCCTAGATCCAATAGCACATAAATATCAAAGTGAAAGACATAAATAATAGCAGCAAAAATATCTGGTGAACTCTCTTGTTCCTAACTGGATGGTAAAGCATAAAACTAATTCTATGTTGACCACCACCGGTACTAGATGATGCTGCCTGAGGAGGAATAGAGCGACCTAGTAGAGTTAGTGCACTAGAAACTTGAGTCTGGGGACGAACATCCCAGCTTCTCTAAATAGCATATGGGCATTCTTTGATTTTGTGGCCCAACTTACCACACCCATAACAATCTTTCTATCCCAATATACACTCACCAAGGTGATTCTTACCACACTTTGCATATATTTGATAATTGTGCCTTCCACCTACAGTATTTTAAGACCTGGACATAGAAGTTCTACCCCACTACTCCTGCCTAGTTCTAGGTGCAGGAGCAGTCACTGAATATAGCATTGGTATAGATCAAAGAACCTAAAACTGTGAATGATTCCCCCCTCTAAATCTTATCTGGCCATTCTCAAACTGTCTGGTTCTATCTTTCTTATTTCCCCCTTTCTCCCCTTCAAATTTTTTGCCTCAATTTGTTGAACATGAGTCATCAGTCTAGTAAGATCCATATCCCCAATAAGCATGGAAGTCTTACACTCCTTGATCACCAAACTAGACACTCTAGTGACAAACTTACTTATACTAGACCTAGGGTCAACCATCATGTCGGGGACATAATTAGATAACTGATTAAACTAAGAAGTCTTCTTCACTGACATTGAGCCCTACCTCAGGTTCATGAACTCCTCCATCTTTTCTTCTCTCAACTCACGCATAAAGAACCTATCCAAAAATGTATCCTGAAACACCTGCCAACTCATAGCAGCTGTATTCTCACCTCTACTATTCATCCAAATAACCACCCAATATCATATGCCACATCCTTTAGCCTATAGGATTCCAACTCTATACTCTCCTCTTTTGTAACATGAATAATTTAGGTGATCTTTCTTACCTTATCTAAGAAAAACTATGGGTTCTCGCCTACTTTTGACCCAAAAAACTCTAACGAATTCATTCTCATAAAGTCATAAATTCTGGATATAGCTAAATCATCATTCTACTAAAGCGAGATTGGATCTTGATGGTTTACCTGAATATTGGCAGTCATAACTTAGGCCAACGCTTGAACGGCAACCCAAAATTTAGTATGGAATACATTCTCATTCAGAGGGCCAGCAGGCTGGGGTGTCTGGTTACTATTTTTACATGCATTAACTCAGCTAGGAGGCATATTCTGTCATGTAAGATCATGGGTTAAAAGCAGATAGAGGCAACTATAAGCACGATAGATTCATGAAAGAAAAGGATGATTTCCTAAAATATTTTGTAGCCTCTTGCTAAAAAATATAGGGTGCTTCACACCCATGATCAAGACTCGATGTAACGTGGCTTGTCTAGCTCCCTAGGAATCTTTAAACCTTAGGCTCTAATATCAAGTTTGTAACGCCCCAAAAATAGGTCTTAAGAAGTTATACGGTTCTCAAGACTACAAGTACTCTCAAGCTAACGCTGTAAGCCTTCTACTAAATTTGAAACTCAAAATAAAGAAATCTAGGCATGCAAAATACTGAAATACTGAATACTGTCTAAATTGAATAGGAATTAACTGAACATAATGTCTAAAAATATTCCACTTAAAAGTCTAGACAACCAATACTAGAAATCTGATTTGTAACCAAAAGTCTAACAAGCCTCTACTACTAACAACTAGATAGACACTGGGATAGACCCCAGCTAACTCGAACTAACTGAAAACAATGAAACAATCTACTTTAATGAGCTAGAAATCTGAATAACTATTTCCCCAAACTATGAGGACTCACCAAATGTCGGGGTGTAGATAGAGATGCTTACGGTGAATTACGCTACTGGAACTGTGCACCTGAACCTACTGTATTAAACAATGTAGCACATAGGCGTATACATGGATCTGTACTTTTGGAATTTACTGAGTATATGGGGGTGAATGCATAAGTAAAATAGTAATGGAATGTACATATATCTCATAAATAATGCATGATAAAGATAAATGGCTCACATTGGCTTGAGTAACTAAAAGCTGAAAACCATAAATCATGAATGATAAAGCATACTGTATAAATATTGTGAGCCATAAAATTAGTTCTAAAAGTTGTACTTATAACCTATTTTCAAATTATGTATGCTAATGTAGGAAGGACTCACTTGTATCAAATGAAAACTAAAGCTCAAATCTAATAACTAATGTCTTAAGTAAGACAATATTTAAGTAAACTTGTGAACCTTTACACCTAGTTTCTAAAAACTATTCTGTTATTTTGTTTCTGTTAGGGAGGTTTTCCTAACCGACATACACCATGTGAGCTATCATGATGTCCAACATCATATTCCTCTAAAGGGAAAACCTCACATTGGGGAGAGGTTTCATACTCTTGCCAAGGAGTATAACCTAAGCTAAGTAATCATAATCTATATTTGTATCTATACAAATAGGAATAATTTGATAATCTAAACCTATGTTAGCTTGTAGTTTAGGGGCATTTGAACGAGGACACATACCCAACTTGGTGCTAAATACTACTCTCTTTAATCTAAATGTTCATTCTGTAGGAAATCCACTATAAAAACTAACATAAATATTTAAAATGAAACCAGTCATACATCTATCTATTTCAAACTATAATTAAAACTATAATAAAAAATGTAAAGTAGGTTCCATATCTTAGCCAAGGATCAAAAGATCAAGTCTTGTTCTAAATCCGAATATAAGCTAGTGATAGGAAGCTTAAAGGCATAATCTTTTTGAAATATCAATGCTTAAACTTATGGATTAACACCCACATTTTAAACTTATGTAAATTGATAGAAAAATATCATGCTCAACATACTACTTGAAATACTACAACAATATCAAGGTAATGAAATCAACATCACAATTCCATGCTTAAACACAATTGGAAATCTGTAATCAATGTCTCAAATCATACTCATGGTATTCAAATCATAAAATAGAGTTCTCTAAATCAAGACAAATATGGAATTTCATACTTCAACAACTTTATAAATCCATAACTCAAAACAAGATGCCTTGGGTATGAACCCTAATTGCAATTCATGTAAATTCATCTTTAAAAATTAATTTTAGGCACAAGGATGAAAAGAATATCCTTGTTCATAACCCCATATACCTTATTTGACTAATTGAATGTAGAAGATTGAACTTTGAATTACTAACAATGTTCTTGAAGCTTTTTATTGAAATTCCTGAACCCGAAAACTTTGATTATTGACTTCCTTGAAGGAGTAATAGGATTGTTCTTGATTTCTTAGGGCTAGGGTTTTTATTTTGAGAAAAAAGATGAATAATAGTATGTATAATGCTTTTGGGGGCTGAAATCTTTTGTTTAGGATGGTTTTGATGTGGCACAAATGACCTTATTGCCCTCAGATACGCAGAATCAGAAGCTGGAAAATATGCGAGCGCGCTATGGTGCATGCGTCGCATGGTTTGGAGCAACGTAATGGAGCATTCGCTTATGCTCTATCATGTGCTCCCTCAAGGGTGAAGTGGAGCGTGAGCCACATGCTAATCATGCCCAACTACTATTTTGGACTTCCAAACATGTCTTTATGTTTGTCCAAAAATTTTAAAACTTACCCGAGATGTACCTTTGACTCCCCCAATCATGAATCAGCTTTAAAATCGACATTCTAATACTGAGAAGGTCGAGAATAGAATCATCAAAGATTTTAAAGCTTTAGAAATGACTAAGTCTCTACATGTAGTTTTATTTTCAGGTTCTAAGTGTCTTAAGTAATCACTAAGAGCTCAATTGAGCTAAGAACGTACGGGGTATTACAACAGGCTATATCTAAAGTTCAAACTTAGCATCTAATGCCAACATGGACTACCAATGAAAAATCCCACGTACTAACTAGTCCATCAAAATATTTGACAAATTAATCAACCTTAATTTTTTTATTCTACTTAATTGTGGGTTACAAGCATATTTTTTTAATAACATTACTGCTACACTCAAATATTCATTATATATCTTCTCACATAATATACTGGTTTACAAATACAAGATAAAAATCAAGGAAATCTGGGTCTAGTAAAATCACATGGTAAGAATAGTCGACCTTAATCTTACAATATAACACATTAAAATCCATCAACCCATTATCTTTCCCTATATCACATCTACTTGCCTAAGCATACATTTCAACTACCTTCAAAGTTCTACAGACGTTGCTAAATCTCCTCTCCAGTATATCTAAACTAAAGTCTAAATGTATAAATTATTAATCACTCTATCATTCCATTCATAATCTATAATTAATTCTACTGCTCCAATCACAAGCTATCAAGAACTTTTTCCTTATTTCAAATAAATTCTAAATCATCATAACTAATCACTTCCTTTAGTAACTATCATAAAATCTATAAATCTTGCTACACTTTAGAGAATCACCAGAATGTCATACCACCCCCTTCACTCAAAGATTACATGGCTCCAACTACCTTTTTTAATAAAGATTTATCCTCACTCTAACTTCTAAACATATGACTTCATATTTTCTGGCTATCAGATAATTTGACTGCTCGTAGTTTATAATACTTTACTGAACACTATCGCATAAGGTGGAAACATTTCCCTAGTATTTAGCTACCTATCTTTCCCCTTAAGCAAGATATTTGTAGAAAAGCTTTTGAAAGGGGTCTAAATACAAGTCTCACCTTGACTCAACTATATGATTCATAATGATAGGGGAAGGTGCTAAAAATAAATAGACTTTGATGCCCTAATGGACTCTTCTTAAGTCCTTATGAAGTTTCATAATCTTTGATGAATCAATTAAAGAGGATCACATTGTTAGAAATCTAAGCTTTTGCACTTGTATCACCTTGATAATGAGAAATAACCAACAGAATTTGAGTTTGGCAGAATGATGGATAGCTTTCTTATTGACAACACTATTGCATGATCTAGAGTATGAAAGAATGAAAATCATTTCCTAAATAGCCTATAGCTTCCAGATTATAAATATGGTCCACAACACGCTCATAAGCAAGACTTTACTAGACATGGCTTCATAGACACCTTAGGACACTTGAACCATAGTTGATACCAAGTTTGTCACAAACCAAGAGTAGGCCTTAGACGTAGTAGGCATCCAAACTATCTTGATCTAACCACTTAGCTTACATGCTGAGCATTCATTCAGTACATGCAAAATGAAAATATTTAGAAAAGCATGAGTATAGTTACAGAATTGGAAGTTCTTTTATAAATATGAAAGAATTTATACAATAATTTAGGAGAAAACCAAAATGACTAAGTAATATCTAAAATATTGAAAAAGATGCTACATAGGTCTACGAATCCTTTAACATCATTTGTTACTAACTATGAGGGGACAGGGCCCTGACTATACCAAAAAACTCTAAAACACGATCTGTAATGATCTAAAAATTTGTTGAAATATGTAAAATTTCTAATTTTGTGTGATTTGACTATTTTACCCCTCTCCATAGTTGCTTTATAGTATTTTTGGAGTATGGTAGTGATTGGCATAATTTTTGATGCATTTTGGTACCATTTAGCGATATTATAATTTTTGATGGCTTTGATAGCCTTATTTTAGATTTATGGGTATATCTTTTGATCCATGTAACGGATGGATGAACGGACTATGCCAGAATCTCAGAATATCGATTTTAGGCCTAGTAGACCTTTGGTTTGGATCCCGATGCACCTGATCTCATTTCGACCTATCGATCAAAAAGTTGAAAAATTAAAAATATGGATGTGGGACCCACATTTGGTCGAAACGACCTCGGATGGAAACTCCGACTTACTAAAAGATCCAAAATATTGATTTTAGGGTGTTATCATATTTGGTGAAATTTTAGCTATTAAATCTCATTTTGATCCTTGGTTTGAAAAATTGCAATTTCAGATTTTGGGGGTCAACTTTTTGAAGATGATGTTTTTTTTAAATCCGACTTCGCCAATGCATTCGAAATGTCAAATTTAGTATGGTTTCATAGTTTGTTGCATATATCAGACTCTAAATGAATTCCGAGCACCCTATCGAAGTGCGAATTAACTTTAAAAAATAGTTTTTCAGTTATAATTGTGCAGAAAAATCTGCAATAATAAAAAGCAGTTTCAGTCCTATTTTTGCTCATTTTTCATCTTGCCTCTTGGGATTTAAACCCTAAAATAGTGTGAGAGATTAAAAGTGAAGTTTGTGGGAGCTTGAGAGGATACATTAACATATATTTCTTGGTTTTATTATGGATATAAGGTAATAATTCACCCTTTTCTTAGTAATTTCTTGATTAATTTCTCAAAACCTCTAAAATCTTAGGCCTTGATTTTAAATCTCAATTTCACTCCTTTTCACTTGAATAATATTTTTATCTAATAATTACTAGTTTTTCATCAATTTAACCTTCAAAACAACTCCGATTCTTGATTTTAATTCGAATTTCAAAGATTTTTATCCGGTAAAGCTCAAAAATGGTTTTTCTTCGATTTAAACATTATTTTTGACTCGATTTGACTTGAGTTTTAATCTTTAGGGTTCTAAAAATATGGGAAAAATATTTTTAAAGTAAAGTTCTAATTTTTTTCCTTCTTTTTCAAAAACCCATTCCGGGAGTTTGTTTTGACCCTGAACCAAAAGTAGCCAATATAGGTGTCATCAATTTTATTTTGATGTGTAGGTTTCATATTATATATTTTTAGTGGAGTTTGGAAATATTTGTGGAAATTAACATCGTGGGTTCGAAGTAAGCAGACCAATTTTGACTTTCAAGATAGGTTATGGCTTAACTCTTTTAGACTGGGTTGGGTAGTAATTGATGGCATGAAATTCATGTTATGAATGGAAAATAATCATGAAAAATATCTATCTATGTATTGTATCCATTTGGGGGTATATTTGTGATGTAATTATCAAAATTGAGATATTATGTGATTGGTGTGACTGTGTGGAGTCCTATATGATGTTGACAACCCTAAATACATGTGAATAATTGTATTGTACTGTTGAAATACCTAATATTGTACCATTGGTGTATAGTGATATATTCATACTTGTTGGTATATGAGACATGTAGAAATTCATAGATAAAATGGAAATAATGAGTGTATAGTGACTCACATGGTTGTGGAAATATTTTGTTATGGTTGGTTGTAGAACTATATCATGTGGTTGATAGTGAAACTATTCTTTGAGATTAGTTGTGAATATTACATCCTCATATCATACTCATTCCTAAAACATTAGTACCACCATGGCAACACATGTGTAACATTAGAAACACCTTTTTAAAAAACTCCCTGAGGGATGTGCCGGGGAGGAGATATTGTAACACCTTATAAAAACCCTTTTGAGGAATGTACTAAAAAGGAGAAATGAGATATGTGGATTGTATATGGGTTGACGAACCCCTTATAGGTCCTATGTCGGGAAGCTTTAGCTCCATAGGTATATACAAAGATTGTGCGATGATCCCAAAGGTTATGCGATAACCTCGTACATCATCATCATTATCATCATGTACATTGAATTTAATTTATTGTGTTTATGTTGTGTTGTATTACCATACTAGTTTATCATCTATGTATTTGTCTTACCTTTTTTTACTTGTATTTAATGATCTTGTATCTACATGTTCTTTCTTGTTCTACTTATATATGAAATAATGTATACTTGTGTTCTATTTCTTGGTGTGTTATCGTAATATATGGATATTATAGAATTGTTAGTAAACACGTGGTGGGGTACTTTTGTGGGATATTTTCAAATTATAGGTGGCGTGCCCTTAGTATGTATTTTGTATGCTTTATTTTCTACTTTTCTTGGTCAACCTATGATATCTAATGAGTACAAGTAGATCGTACGCCTACCTACTATGCCCTTTTGGTACAGGTCCTAGCTCGAGTGTGGGTTAACTTGCTTGTCTCGGGCGATTGTTAGAGCTCCTAAGGTAGCAGTTGGACATTCATATGTCCGAAGTTGACCTCTTGCTATAGTAGTTATGTCTTTATTAGTATTCAGATACAAATATTATTCCTTTGTAGTTATTTTTCTGATGCATTTGACTCTCAAATTGTATTAGTAGTACTTACACTATTGTACCTTATTTTGGGTATGCTTGATATTTTGGATAAGTTTTTTCCGCATTATTATGATTACTTGTATTTTCGACTTTATTTCAGAAGCCTTACTTTGGGGTATTTCTATCTTTTTTTTAATTATATCTATTTGGGTGATAGGCTTACTTGTCAAGGTATGCTATGACAAGTGCCATCATAACCCTCATTTTTAGGTTGTGACAAATTAGTATCAGAGCAACCAGGATTCATTGATTCATTGGTCTTAATAGTGTAAGAATGGGATGTCTAATAGAGTCTCTCAGATTGGTACACAGATTTCTATATCTATCTTTGAGAAGCTATAGGATGTCTTTAGGAAACCTCCCTCATTTTATTTTTTATCGTGCAAAGTTCGTTTATACCTTATGTTTTGAGTTATTTTCACTTTTTAGCATAGATGGTGTGGATTATAATACTATCTGTTGATAAATACTGTGACAGATTGGTGGAAATTATTTATCGGTTGTAGGTCTATTGATGCTCTTGAGTTATCATAGGATCAGCTTATTGATACCTTTTCGGAGAGATTCATGCCTTATAGTTTGAAAGATCTGATGCGGGATGAGTTTGATCATTTGGAGAAGGATCTATTATATTTATTGAGTCTGAGGCACACTTCCATGCCCTGTATAGATATTCCTATGATAGCATTTCCGCTAAGTATGTGAAGACTCAATAGTTCATAAAGGGTTTACATGTTTCTGTTTAGTTGGATACATCTCAGATTGTTATGTTTGAGGTTTCTTTCTAGAGTATAATGGATCATGCTAAGATGACAGAGGGTATTCTTAGTGAATCTCAGGGAGGCGCCTGAATGGTACAATGTTTTGGTGAGTTTAAGAGTCAGACCTCTTGAGGTAGATAATTTAGAGGTTTTTATGGATACCATAGTAGGCCAGTGGTGCTTTACAGAGTTTAGGTGGTGGATTTTCTATTTCAGCTGTTTAAGGTGGCCGTTCGAGCCTAGTTGTACCTTCTCCTATTGAGGATGGTCATAGAAATCACTATATGTGTGATGAGATTGGCCATGTGGCTAAGGACAATCCCCATTGGGTGAGTTAGGCTACTCTTATTTTAGTTGTGAGATATGGGGTTCTACCAGAGGTGCGAGAGGTAAAAATGGTAGAGCACATGGTGGTGGTCGTGGGGCCACCTAAGTAGTAGGTGGTCATGGTCAATGTTATGCTATACCAGCCAGACCTAAAGTTGAGGCTTTTGATGCTTTGGTTACAGGTATTGTCCTCATTTGTTTTAGACCTACATCTATATTATTTGATCCTCGATCGTCTTTATCCTATGTGTATGTGTATTTTAATTTGGGTTTGATTCTCTTAGTGAGCCTCTTCCCATGCCTATTCATGTATCTACCTCGGTAGGTGATTCTTTAGTAGTGGATCAGGTGCACCAATCTTGTGTTGTGACTTTTGTCCGGCGTGATACTTTGGTAGACTTGTTTGTGTTAGACATGATCAATTTTGATATTATTTTGGGTATGGAATGGTTGGCTTCTTATCATGTCGTACTAGATTTTTATACCAAGACCGTAACTTTAGCTTTGCCAGGTATGCCAATGACAGATTGGAAGGGTGTACTTCATTCGGGTTCTAAGAGGATTATATCTTATGTTCAAGATCGTAAATTGGTTGAGAGAGGATGTTTATCTTACTTGGCCTATATTCGTGACACAAGTGTTGTTTTGCTTCTTTCCTCAGATTTTATCCGTATTGTCGTGAGTTTATGGATGTTTTCTCTACGGACTTTCCTGGTATGCGTCTGAATTGAGATATTGATTTCACTATTGATGTTGAGCCAGGCACCAGGTCCATTTCTATTCCTCCTTATAGGATGGCCGAACAAAGTTAAAGAAATTAAAGGATCACTTGCAAGAGTTATTGGATAAAGGATTTATCTGACCTAGTGCATCGCCTTAGGGTTCGCCTGTCTTGTTTGTGAAGAAAAATGATAGGTCTATACAGGTGACAATTAAGAATACGTATCCCATTCCTTACATTGATGATTAGGTTGACCAATTCACGGTGTTATGGTGTTTACAAAGATTGATTTGAGGTTCAATTATCACCAGTTGAGGATTAGAGCTTCAAATGTTTCAAAGATAGTTTTTCGGACTTGATATGTTCATTATGAGTTCTTGGTCATGTCCTCATGACCAATGCCCCTGCTATATTCATGGAGTTGATGAACTGGGTGTTTTGATCATATCTTGACTTCTTTGTTATTGTGTTTATAGATAATATCTTAGTTTATTCTGAGAGTGAGGTTGAGCATGAGGAGTATTTATGGATTGTGCTTCAGAGATTGAGGGATGAGAAGTTGTTTGCTAAGTTCTCTAAGTATGAGTTTTGATTGGAGTTTGTGTTTTTCTTTGGTCATGTGGTGACTAAGAAAGGTATTATGGTTGATCCAGCCAAGGTTTTAGTCGTTGGCGATTAGTCTGGACCTACATTGCCCAACGAGTTTTGGTGTTTAGTTGGCTTGGGAGGTTATTATCAGTGTTTTGTTGAGTGTGTTTCATCCATTGCAGCTCCATTAACCAAGTTGACCCAGAAGAAAGTTTTTTTTCAGTGGACCGATGCTTGTGAGGCAAGCTTTCAAAAGCTCAAGGATTTGTTAACTTCATCTCCTATCTTACCTTTGACTAAGAATAGCGTGGGTTTTACCTTCTTTTGTGATGCTTCAGGTGTTGGGTTAAGTACTGTGTTGATACAAGAGGGAAAGGTGATTATGTATGTGCCTTATCAATTGAAGACTTATGATATGAATTATCCTACTTATGATTTAGATTTGTGCGCAGTTGTGTTTGCCTTGAAGTTGTGGAAGCACTACTTGTATGGAGTCCATTGTGAGATCTCCTTAGATCATTATAGCCTTCAGTACTTCTTTACCTAGTGAGATCTTAATATGAGGCAGCATTGTTGTCTTGAGTTGCTTAAGGATTATAACTTGACTATTCTCTACCATCAAGGAAAAGCTAATATGGTTATGGATGCCTTGAGCTGGAAGCCGACTAACATAGATAGATTGGAACATATTTTGACCTAGGAGAGGCCTTTGGCCTCAGAGGTTCAGTATTTTGCTAAATAGATGGTTAGACTTGATATTTCGACACTTAGGCATATTTTGGCATATGTGGAGGCTAGATCTTATTTGATGGAGCAGATTCAAGTTCATCAGTTTGATGATGTTGGAGGATTGAATTAGGTTGATCTTGGAGAAGGCCCATTGTTCAATATATTCTATCCATCCAGGTGTAACTAAAATGTATTATGATTTGAGGCAATACTACTGGTGGGGTGGTATGAGGTGAGATATAGAAAGTTTTTTTGGATCGTTGCCTATGTTGTCAGTAGGTGAAGTTTAAACATATGAGACCCTAGTGGATTGCTTCAGAGGTTACCTATTCCCATGTAAAAGTGGGAACGGATCACTATGGACTTTGTGACTGGTTCACCTCGTACATCTCATAGTTTTTGACAGTGTTTAAGTAATCATGGATTGATGGACCAAGTCAACTTATTTTATATCTATTCGGGTCTTATTTAGTACTGAGAGGTTAGCCCCTATCTTCATTCGTGAGATTATGCATCTGTATGGTATGTTGGTGTCCATTATTTCATATCGAGATTTTATGTTCACATCTCACTTTTTTAGAAGAATTTTTAGGATGAGTTGGGTACTTTGATTAATCTTAGCATAGCGTTTCACCCCTAGACTAATGGCCAGTCAAAGTGGACTATCTAGGTTTTGGAGGATGCTCCGCACATACATGACTGATTTTGATAGCCGGTGAGAGCAGCTTTTAGCTTTATCAGAGTTTGCATATAATAATAGCTACCAGTCCAGTATTGATATGGGTTTTTTTGAAGAGTTGTATGGTAGGTGTGGTCACTCCTCAGTGGGTTGGTTTGATATTTCAGAGGTGAAACCTCGAGATACAAACTTGTTGCGTGAGTCTTGGGATAGAGTCTGGGTCATTCAGGATAGACTTAGAGCTACTCAGAGTAGGTAAAATTGCTATATTGGTCGTAGACTTCGTTCTTTGTGATTTAGTGTTGGTGATCATGTCCTCTTTCAAGTTTCGTCCATGAAGGGTATAATGAGGTCTGAGAAGAGGGGCAAGCTTAGCCCCAAGTATATTGGTCCATTTGAGATTGTTTGAATTGTTGGTGATGTGGCTTATGAGTTCGCTTTTCCCCCTGATCTATCAGTTGTTCATCTAGTTTTTCATATTTTTATGCTTTGCCGCTATATTTTTAAAGGGTGTCATGTCATTTGTTGGGATTTTGTTCAATTATATGAGCAATTTTCCTTTGTTGAGGAGCAGTCTCCGTTTTGGCTAGGGATGTTAGGAGGTTGTGCTCTAGAGTTATCCCTTTGGTCAAGGTTCAATGGAGAAACCGGCCTGTAGATGAACCTACTTAGGAGGTTGAGTCTGATATACCTAGTTCCTAACCCTAGCTCTTCATTAATTCTAGTATTTCTTTGTTTTAGTTCAAGTACGAACTAGATTTTTAGTAGAGGATGAGATAACGATCTAAAAAGATGAACTTTGTGATTTTGTGTGATTTTACTATTTTTCCCCTCCACGTAGTTGTATTATGATATTTCTGGGGTGTGGGAGTGATTGGCATGATTTTCGATGCATTTTGGTACTATTTATGCGATATTGTGGTTTTTTACGGGTTCAAGAGCCTTATTTTAAACTTATGGGGATATCTTTTGATTCATACAATAGATGGCTGACGGAATGCGCCAATAGCTCTGGAATATCAATTTTAGGATAGGTATACCTTTTGTTTGGGTCCCGGTGCACCCGAGCTCATTTCGACCTATTGATCGAAAAGTTAGATTTGGAAATATGGGTGGGGGGACCCATATTTAGTGGAAACAACCTCGGATGAAAAATCTGACTTTGCCAGTAGATCCGTAATATTGATTTAAGGGTGTTAGCATGTTTGGTGTGATGTTACGACTTTTAACTATCATTTCGATCCTCAGTTTGGAAAATTGCAATTTCGAATTCTGGGGGTCAACTTTTTGAAAATAGCGTTTTCTTAAAATCCGACTTTGCCAATGCATCCATAACATCAAATGTAGTGTCATTGCATAGTTTGTTTGGATATATCAGACTGTGAATGAATTCCTTGCACCCATCGAAGTCTGAGTTGAGTTTTTAAAAAAGCTTTTCAGCAATAATTGTGCAGAAAAATTTGCAATAACAAATAGCAATTTCAAGACTATATTTGCTCATTTTTTATCTTTCCTCTTGAGAGTTAAACACTAAAAGAGTGTGAAAGCTTGAAAGTGAAGTTTGTGGGAGCTTAAGAAGATACATTAACATATATTTCTTGGTTTTACTATGGATATAAGGTAATAATTCACCCTTTGCTTAGTAATTTCTTAATTAATTCCTCAAAACCCCAAAAATAGTTGGACTTTATTTTCAACCTCAATTTCACTCCTTTTCACTTGAATAATGTTTTTATGTTATAATTTTTAGTTTTTCATCAATGTAATCTTCAAAATAACTCCGATTCTTGATTTTAACCCAAATTTCAAAGATTTATCCACTGAAGCTCAAAAATGGTTTTCTTCGATTTGAACCTCATTTTTTTTACTTAATTTGACTTATTTTTTATCTGTAGGTTCCTAAAAATATGGGGAACATATTTTTAGAGTAATTTTTCAATTTTGCCCGTATTTTTTGGAAGCCCGTTCCGCGGGTCCATTTTGACCCCAATCTTGAAATAGACAATATGTGTACCATTGGTTTTTGTTTTGGTGCATAGATTTCATATTTGATATTTTTGGTGGAGTTCGAGATCGTTCTTGGAAAGTAAGGTTATGGGTTCAAAGTGTAGTAGACTGATTTCAACTTTTGAGGTAAGTTATGACTTTACTCTTTTAGACTGGGTTGGGTAGCAAATGATGATTCAAAATACATGTTAAGGGTGGGAAATAATCATGAAAAATAGTTATCTGTGTGTTGTGCCCGTGTGGGGGCCTATATGTGATGTAATTATCGAAATGGAGATATTATGTGATGTGTGTGACAGTGTGGAGTCCTACGTGATTTTGGTAGCCCTAAATACATGTGAATAATTGTATTGTATAGTTGAAATGCCTAATATGGTACCACTAGTTTATTGTGATATATTCATACTTGCTGGTATATGATACTTGTGGAAATTCATAGATGAAACAAAAATAATGAGTGGATATTGACTCACATAGCTATGGAAATGTACTATTATGGTTGGTTGTGGAAATACTCTTTGTTATTAGTTGTGAGAATTACATCCTCATATCATACTCATTTATGAAACATGGTACCACCGTGGAAGCACCTGAGTAACACTGGCAGCACCTTTTTAAAACCCTTCCCGAGGGATGTCTGCGGAGGAGATATTGTAACACCTTGTAAAACCCCTCTCGAGGAATGTGTCAGAAACAAGATATGAGATATGTGGATTGTATATGGGTTGATGAACCCACAATGGGTCCTTCGTTAGGAAGCTTTAGCTCCATAGGTGTATACAAGGATTGTTCGATAATCCTGGAGGTTGTACGACAACCTCATACATCATCATCATCATCATCATATACATTGCACTTACTTTATTGTGTTTATGTTGTGTTGTATTGACATATTGACTTGTCATCTATGTATTTGTCTTATCTTACTTTACTTGTTTTTGATGATTTTGTGTCTATATGTTCTCCCTTGTTCTACTTATATGTGACATAATGTATACTTGTGTTCTATATCTTGGTGTGTTGTTGTAATATATGGATATTATAGAACTGTTAGTGCAAGCGGTGCGAGTTACCATTTTGGGACATTTTCTGATTGTAGGGACGTGCCCTTGACATGTATTTTGTATGCTTTATTTTCTACTTTGCTTTGTCATATGATACCTACTGAGTACAAGTGGACCGTACTCATGCCTACTGTGCCCTTTCGGTGTAGGTCCTAGCTGAAGTGCCCCTCAACTTGCTTGACTCGAGCTATTGTTGGAGCTTCCAAGGAAGTGGTTGGACATTCATGCTTTTGAAGTTCACCTCTATCTTTCTATAGTAGTTATATCTTTATTAGTATTTATAGACAAATATTATTCCTTTGTGGTTATTTTTTTTATGTATTTGACCCTCAGATTGTTTTAGTAGTTCTTACACTATTGACACCCCATTTTGTGCATGATTGGTATTTTGGATAAGTTCTTTCTGCATTGTTATAACTATTCGTATCGTTCGACTTCATTCTAGAAGCCTTACTTTGGGATATTTTTGTCTTTTATTTTTTATTGTATCAGTTCGGGTGATAGGCTTCATTGTCAAGGTATGCTGCGACAAGTGCCATCATGACTCTCATTTTTGGTCGTGACATGATCTAATGCAAGAACAAAGTAGTTTTTCCATAGAATAAAGGGATCACCACTTGCTGAAGCTATCATGAATAAATTTTAATGCTGCATAGAACCATAAAAGTATGTCTCCAAACCTACATCATCAAATAATGTAGTTCCCGAAGACAACTAATAAGTGGAATATGTTGGTATGCAGAAAAAGTAAAGAGATAATATACTTCATATAAAATAACCATAAAACGGAATATATATATAAATAATGACTCCAAAGTTAATTGTTCTTTAGTTCAAAACTAAATGGTATCACTGACTTTCGTTTGGCTATGTGAATTCGATCAAAACTCGAGAAACTAAGACCTAATTCATTTTTGCCGCATAAATCAAAATTAAATGATGATGAACAGTAAATCATCCTCATAGAGTGAATCATAAGGTTGTCCAATTAAGGATCGAAATATTTATATGTCGGCAAAACACAGATATTGGGTGTTGAGTCATTTGAACTCACACCTTAGCAGTTAACCATCTAATTCTCTTTAAGCCTATATTTTTCATTTTCATATCATCAAGCTTCATTAGAAAATATTTTCATTTACATTTAGGGCATAATCACAGTTGGTATCGTTATACCAAGACATGCAAGTCATCTATTTCATCGTTCATAAACCATACGATCTGTCATTAATTCTTAGGGCCCAAAATGTATAAAATCAAGTATATAATACTTCTTGAAAATCAATCAAACTGTACAATTTATGAAATCCATTTACTAATTAGGAGCAACAATTCCTAAAGTCTTGTAGAAAATAATTTATTATGGGTCAATTCATTCTTGTTTCATTAAAAAGTTAATATATCATATAAACTCATCAAGTAGCAATAATATTTGACCCAACTAATATATAAAACACTTTAATATGGAGGAAAGTAAAATAGGTTCAACTGCCATCTTCCAATTCAATTCATAAATTAGTTAGAGCAATTTAAAGAAAATAGTTTCGTCACAATTTTATGCTTTTCTCATAAATTTAGAATATACTTCGCAATGATAACTCAATACTTGGAATTTATAAATATACATACATGTTTAAAGATCATAGATTTGAAAAGAGGTTTCAAAAAGAGTTTCTCTACATCATTTACGATTGGAGAAACGCAAGTTCATCACCTAAGTAATAATTGCAACCCCAGTCATGTATATGATGAAAAATAATTTTCAAATGAAGAAAGTGTTCATATATCTCAACTTTTATTTATCATTTAATAACCCTCCAAACTTAGTTGAAACCTTTATTTATACATAAATAAAAGTTTGGTAAATATACTTACGAAATCCGTTAGTAGTAGGGTCATTTTAAACACCATTTTGGTGAAGAGTTGAAATAGAGCATTAACCCTTGAACCTAGATGTTGTTATTTCTTGGAAATTTTGGGAGAAGAGTAACATATCTCATTTGTTATAATCGTTCCTTAGGGATTTGAGAGGGTTTCGTATAGGTGGAGAATGGTTTTGGGTAAGGAAAAAACCAAAATAGCCCTTAAAACGTGTAGGAAAATAAAAAGATTCCATGTTAAAGCTAGGGTTTCAGGAGTTCGATCGATTAGGACTCCCAAAGGTGGTTTGTCTCCATACATCTTACCATTTCAGGAGTGTTACTCTTCCTCCATTATTAATTTTGCAAAGGCATAAGATTTAAAGTATCGTACACAAGATTATTCTTTGGTTTTGAAAAAAAAGGTTGGGGGTTTTCAATTTTATGAATTGAGTAATGTTTCTCATAGTTTATACATATGATTTTCATGATTTTAATATGGTTTTGAACTTGTGGCTAAATTGGTATGGTGGATGAACTAGGGAATTTTGATTTCTTCCAAACTTGGGGGTTTGAAGTTGTTATAACCCCAACGCCATAATGAAAATCTAACCATAGAGTTTTGAGCATCAATATTCATTCATCACATTGAATCAAAGTGATTATCACTTTAGAAGATGAATGTTACCATATTGTTCAATCATCATTCCATCATCATACAACTTAGAGACCTGGTCCTTTATTATCAATTGATATTAAACACTCAAATCATTGCTTCATTTCAATGTTTACCCATGTCAATATGTACCATCATTTCTCCCCATATCTACATGACATAGACTTCTTCTTCTATATGCACCATCATTTCCCCCCTATCAATATACCATACACATCCATACTTCAACATTTAAATTCCCAGTGCCTAGTTCCTCACATGATTTCAATGTTCAATATTACCCCTTTTGGCACCATTGAAAAAGTGAAAATAGTAAACCAAGAGTAAAGATAAGCACAAGTTAGTTAACTCATGGTCACTGGGGCAACACTACCATGAAGAACAACTTTAAAATAAAGGGAAATAGAAGTAGTACACAATCGGAGATTCATTCATTTCTAGAGAAGATTAGTATCGTTATATTATGCCAACAAACCATCAAGTAACTGCATACAATGGCCATAAAATAAACATGAAACTAAAAACTGGTTCAAGAAACTCACAAAATAAGATTGGTGTTGAAGAGATCTTAAGGGAGAAGGATTTTAGTAACAACTCCATTCTGGAAGCCTCAACATCAAGAGAATCCAACAACTTAGTTAGAGTCTTCAGTTTAGCATTCAACCCTTAAGCCTCACTTGTAAGTTTTGCAAAGTTTCCTTGGAGTTTTGCATTTTTTGTTGCAAGTTCCTTAGAGGCACCAGGTACCTCTGAGGATAACTTATCATTCTGTAATTTTAGGAGAGTTATCTCAGTGTCCTTTGAAGCCAACACAATCCTCGTCTCTTCTAATTCTTTTATTAAACTTCCTTAAGTAGCCAAAAGTTCTGACACTTAGGATACAGTTCCCATTTTCCCTTCAATGCATTCGTTTTCCACTAAGGTTGTCAAACTAAACTTTTTCCTAACTGTTCAAGGGATACCCTTAGTCCCAATTATCGAAAAGTAATTAAATACCTTGTTCAAGAGGTACCAATATAGAATTCCATGTCTCCCTTCCTACTCATGGAACACCTTTTTCATGTGCTCTTTCTTTAGAACAGGCAAACTCATCAACTCAAACTTTCTAAGATATTTTATCAAAAATAGATCAACACCAGAGGAAATAGTCCTCTTATCTTATCTTGGCAACATAACCTTGTTAATGAATTCAAATATCATCTAAACTCATTTTTTAAAAACTTCATTTTCACTACAACTATTGAAGTCCCACTCAGTTTTGAGGCTTCAATCATAAAATCGGTTGTGGGATGTTGTTTCACAACAGTCCTCACACCCATAATAGGTACATCCATAATTCCTCCCAATATTTCTTCATCAAGTTTTATTTTCTTTTCTTACACTTGTGTAATCGAGCTCAACCCATCTTCTGAGAAATCTATTAAATAATAGAATTCTCTACCTTTATTTTCAAAAACCATTGGTGCCGATTCCTTAAAAAGATAAAGCCATATCTGGTGTTTGATATACTCAACCAACTTTACCATCCTTGGTTTCTCATAAATTTTGGGATCAAACACTCTAGCTAGCACTTTCATGGTTTTCAGGATTGCAATTCTTGTTTCTCTAGAAACCTCCTTCTTATCTTTCTCTATTCTTCTTCTCTTAGGACTACTACTCAATTTTTTAATCACAGTTTTTCTCTTCTTATGACCAGGTCCCTTAGCGATTTTTTTTCTTTACAGTTGTATGTTTCTTCTCCTTTTCTGTACGGCTAAAGAGCTTTGAACTAGAGGACCTGGTTCTCTCAGAACATGAACTTCCTATGTTCTCTTCTCAGTTGCAATAGCCACATCAAAATCAATGTTTTATCTTCTCTATCCTCTACTATTTCTACATTCTCCTTCTTCTCTACAATAGACTGCTTGAGTCTTATTTTTTAGTGGTAGAAAACTTACTTTCCTTTATTGCATCTGCTAGCAATTTTTTTCAGTCCCCCTAGAAGAATAAGATCTTGTAATCTGTACACCAGTTTCAATCACTTTTTCCTTTCCTTTACTTTCCCTTGTTTTCCCTATGGACTACCTCAAAAGTGGTTCATTATCATCCTCCTTACTTTTCCAATTTTCTTCACTTCATCCTTTTCTCCTTCAATTTTCTTTTCTGCACTACCAGAGCTTTCCTTAGGATCATGTGCAAGTAGAAGCACATTTTTAGCTACCCTGTTAATGCTACTGAATAGATCAAATTTATTTATCAGAATTTCTTTATTACAAAGTTACACAAAGATAGGGTTTGATTCAGCAGAAGTAGGGCAACCATGTACTGGTAAACTTTCTAATATTTTAGTATTTTCTAATTCTTCAAAAAGAATAGGAACTTGTGAAACATATGAGGACTTTGGTTTTTTTTAGGAAAGAGGTCTTTCGAATTGAGGAATATCTTGTTCAATTAGAGAACCAAGGCCTTAATTTAAGTCAACTTCCAAGTCTAACTCAATAAGATTTTTACTAGAGCCTGGAGTTTTGATAGGAATGGTTTCACTTAGGTTTTCAGATTTTTCACTTGAAGGTATTATGGGTAAAGCACTTTGTGATTCATGAGGATAATTAGAAGATAATTCTTTCATAGGGGTTAAAGAAGATGAACTTCAACGATTTTGAAAATTTTTAAAAGGAAAGGAAAGGAACAAGTTTATACTAATGAAGGAAATGATTTAGAAGGATGATCTGAGAAAAATAAAGAGAGAATGAAATATAAGGATTTGATTTTATAATTAAGGAGGTGACCGTTTGACGTTTAAAAGGTACCTTTTTTAATTGACACATATGATTATAAAGGTGTGAATCTTCACATTTGATTTGAATTGACATATTTTGTTCATATAGAAGAAGACATGTGGCCTTTTTAAATATAAACTGTATGAATTTTTAAGGCACATTATTTTGGTACTAACTTGAGAGATGGGACCAGGTCCCTCTCTTTCTTGAGTGAATTCTCAACTTGTATTAACTTCAACTATTTTCCTTCAAAGTTGTTCCCATGGGTGTATACCTGCATAGGTATGATACTAATTTAGCAAACATACACCTATTCTACCAAGGATAACTGACTTCTTGTCATAGCCAGATTTGAGGAGAGACATTGACTCACATGTTAGGTTAAGCCAATTTTATCAATCCCTACTCTAACCTTTATCCTCAACACACTCCCCTTTGTGGAACTATTAAGAAATAAGTCAACAGTTCTAAGAACTAGGTGCCAGATTTTGCTTCATTCAAACTACCCCTAGCTCCTTCTTTTCAGATAAATTCCTTTAGGACTAGGTCCCTGAGAATTCTGATATAACAATTTCTTATTGGTCTTCTACTTGAGCTGGGATTAGTAATAGACATTCTAAATTACTATCATTTTATTCTACACCCTTCAGCCTTTTGACCATCATCTTGTAATACCTAGCATTTTGGGCTCCAACGAAAAACGTCATTTTAGTGCTTGGCGCATTGCGGAGGCGGTCTATTTAGTAATTGTCAAATTCCAGTAGCCTAGCATGATTGTGGCACATCGTGCTGAAGTTCCAGGTCCCAACCAGTGGGACAACGCGATGGCTCTGCGTCGCGGTGACCCCAAGAATCCCATTCATCAACTTCCAGTGAGCCACTGGCATAGTGACGCGTCGTGGTGGCCCATTAAATCAAACTCCCAGTTATATTTTCTTGGTTATGTTAATAGTTAAAAGGGGGTATTTTGGGAAATTACCCTACCCCTAATCCGTCTATAAAAATACAACCAATGGAATAAAAAAAGCATTTTATGCCCAAATCTTTATTCTCTACAAAGCAAAAACCCTAAGCATCCCGAAACCTCTTCCAAGAATCTCAAGATTCAACCGTGGTTTTTCAAAACTAATTAAACATTTGGAATCCCCAAACTGTAGGCTTCAAGAATCAGCCTTTAATTTCCTATTTGAGATACGTAGGGATAGAAAATTATCAAATAGAGAGATAGTGATTGGTGGCAAAAAGATGACTAAAAGTAGAAAACCATCAAATATGTTCTACCAAGCAACAGAGATACTGAGTCTAGAATAGAGGTAATGTTGTCAAAAGTGGTCAAAGGGAAAGAAAGTAAAGAGAGCTATTTTAAGGAGATTAAGGACGACCTAGTCAGGCTGTATCAAAAAGTTGAGTCACATGCTATGGAAATTAAACAATAGGAGAAGCAGTATGGACAGATTTCATCTGCATTAAATCAATGGTGACCTAGAATCCTTCCTAATAATACGGTTATAAATCCAAAGAATGATGGTCATTTTCATGCCATTACCACTTGGAGTGGTAAAACCACCATAGACCCACTTGTACCGATTGTAGATGAGAAAAATAATGATGATTACCCTATTGATGTTGAAAGCAGTAACTAGCAATATAAAGGAAAATAGAAAGTTGAGGATCTTGTGTTGAAGAACATTCTAAAACCTCCTTCTCCTTTTCCTCAAAGGCCGAAAATAAAACAAGAAGAGGGTAAGTATCAGATATTTTTATCTATGCTAAAGGTGCTGTCAGTAAACATCCCATTTGTAGAGGTATTAGAGAAAATGCTAGGATATACAAAATTCATGAAGGATCTAATCACCAAGAAGAGGTCAGTTATTTATGAGATAGTCGATAATATTCATCATTGTAGTGCTGTAGCTACTACTAGATCATTAATGAAGAAAAAGGAGGATCCTGGTGTGTTCAAAATATCATATACCATTGGATCTTTTGACTTCACTCATGCATTATATTATTTGGGTGATAGCATCAACTCATGATATTTGTAGTGCTTAAACAGTTAGGGTTGGGAGCACCAAAACCAACTACAATAAGATTAGTAATGACAGACATGATGGTAAAAAAGCCAATTAGTATTTTATGTGATATATTGGTGAAGGTGGCTCCTTTTATCTTTCCTACAAATTTTGTGATATTAGAATGCAAAGTAGACTTTGAAGTCCCAATTATTTTGGGAAGGCTATTATTGGCTAAAGAAATAATGTTGATTGATTTAGAGCTATGAACATCTGATGTTGAGACTCAACGATGAACATGTGGTGTTCAATTGTAATGCTCCAAGAGCACACCCTAGGCATCACGTGGTTCTTACAATCCCTAGGGACCCCAAGCTAACCTATAAGCTGAAATCTGCTATGAACACTGAATGATATAATCATAAATACGAAGGAGCAATTAATAAGCCATAAGGTTTTAATAACTGAAACAATGTTGAATTATGAATCTGGAGAAAACAACTGTCTGAATTAGATAAAAATAAAGATAAAATGAATAACTAACTGACATGTCCGAAAGTCTCTAACTAACTGAATATGATTTGATGGGACAGGCGCCAACTAACTCCAACTAACTACTAAATTGGAAGCATGAAATAAAATTATCTGTCCATGAAATATGAGGAATCACCACTACTACTGCTAAGAGATTGAGAAGTCTAAGTGTGATCTAGGAATTGAACGTATGAACCTATGATATGATACATTATAACACAGGAAAAAAGAATGCGATCAGAACTTTGAATGTACTAGTATGCTAAATAAGGTAGGTTGATATACATGGTTTCATGAATGTGAATAATAATTGTCTGTATGAACGTATGTAGATATATAATGTGTAAAACTGAGAATAGTACATGAAATCTGCAGACACTAAGGATACATGAAGTCTGTAAATGTTGAGAATTCATAAAATCAGTAAATACTTAGGATACATGACCAAGCATATAAAATGTCCTGAATGTAATTAGTAAATACTAAAAATACTGCAGTCTGATAATTTAATAACTGATATCTGTATGCTATGTTCAAGCAACTGAAACAGAAAAACTAAACTGATTACTGGACTAAGACTATAGGAGCTATCATCTAACCGACATTACCTAATGAGCAAGTTAGGGGTCCAACCTATAAACCCAGTTGGAAGGGTGTCAGCACCGTTCCATGAGTACTAATGCTGGCAGTGTGGATCAACTAAACTGGTATGCTGTAATGTCCTAAAGAACTAAGGTGTCAATCGTGAACTGACGGGTGACCCTAGAGAGATAGTCAAGCCTACACTAATGGGTGACTTCTCATATCCTATGCTGGCTACGCAATTTTGGAGTACAGTAAATTCTACTAACTACTCTGCCTATCTAACGGGGAAGCCGTCATCCCTGCGCTTGCTCGATGATAAATCCTACTCCTAACAGAATGACACTGGATTACTAAACTATTCTGTGTTTAATTGACTGATCTAGTAATGCTCCTAATATACTCTGAAGTTATTCTGAAAGTACTGAGGCGAGACTAACTAAACAACTATAGTTTTTGGATATTCAAAACCCTCAGGACTTAAAAACAATAATAGTAAAAATGGTACAAATATTGAAAGACATAATCATGGGAACATTTATTAAAATCCACTCTTGTAAGCATTTCATCAAACGCTTGATGTGCATGGTTTTGACTATGCATGGGAAATGTATAGAACTTGGAGTAACAACATAATTTAAACATCAACAATACTTAACCATGATTTAAATCAGAAAATAGCAGCACTAAAACATGATGGGTTTGATAATGACAATAATTTCATGTAAGCATGGCATAAAATCAAAGTTCATGGAGGTTCATGGTTGAAATCCCAATTAAAGATCATAATTACTTGTAAAGATCATAATTTGACTTTAAAACACATTCTGAGAGAACCTTCTTTCTTATACATGAATAAAACTAGTGCGCCCCATGGAGATACTTTAATTGTTCTTTTAATTCTTGAGTTTGGCTAGAGCCATTCTATATGGCCGAATAAAGATTGGCTAAGTGTCTGGGAGAAGTTCTATTCCAAAGCCAATTTCCCTTTTGGGAGGAACCCTAGGATGATCTTTAAGAAAGACATCTGAGAATTCATTTACTACTGCAAAAGACTCAAGACTAGGAGTCTCTGAACTAGAGTCTTTGACTTGCAAAAGATGATAGACACATCCCTTGAATATCATTTTTCTTTCCCTAAGGTAAGAAACAAGTTGACCCTTAAGACCTGTAGTATTACCCCTCCATTAAAGGACTGGTTTATTTGGAAACTGAAAATGAACTATTCTGTTTCTATAATAAACTGAAGCATAGCATGAGTAAAACCAATACTTGTCGAGAATGACATCAAAATTCGTCATCTCTAATTCAAAAAGATCAACTGGTTTGATGGCTATATAAGAGGTTACTAAAGAAAGAGAAGCTTCAGGGTCTAATAAAGCATAAATATGTAAATGAAAGACCTGCAGTGTACCAGGAACTACGTCAAGAGATTTTTCCTGATCTTATCAAGACGAAAGAGCTTACAATCTTTTTGAACATTGACCACTGGTAGCACAGAAAGCGGCACCCTGCTGAGTCAGGCGGTCGGCTGGAACTAATGACTGATAGGACTACCCTGTTGGCGCTACTCCCTACCTTTCTAAGAAACTACCCAATAGTCCCTAATCTAATGGACTGGCTTGCCACACCTAAAGCATACATCACTGCTAGATTTATATTCACCCTGATGGTTCCTACTATCTTTCTGACATAGAGTATTCATATGGGCACTGTTAACATTGCGTTGGGACTTAGAGCCTGGTTTCCTATCCCGGTTATCATTTATGAATTTAGAAACTAGGGAATTGGCTGAAGAGGGTAGTGGGACTGAAGACCTTTGACAAAATTGAGGACGGTTACCACTTCTAATCTTGGCAAGCTAAAATTAAAAATACCCATTCTAGCCCTCTTGTTCTCGTTCTCTCTCTTCTTGGTCTTCTTCTCTTCAATATATTAAGCATGGAACATCAACCTTGACAAGTTTATATCCCTGATCAGCATTGCAATCCTACACTCCTTGACCATACTATCAGACACACGAAACATAAGCTTGCTCATCGTAGACTTGCTGCCAGCTACTACATGAGGAGTATACCTAGCTAACTGAGTATACTTTAGGGAATACTCTTTCACACTCATGCCACCCTGCCTCAAGTTAATAAATTCTAATACCTTGGCTTCCTTCAACTCCAATAAGAAGAATCTATCTAAGAAGGCTGTAGCAAACTCCTCCTACTCAATAGGCTCTGCGTCTGCACCTCTATCTACCTTTTACTGCTTAAACCATGAGGGGGCTATATCATACAAACTATATGCATCCAACTCAGCATACTCAATAAAAGTCACCCCTCTTATATCTGTCACCCTCTACACCATGTCTAAGAATTTTTATAGATCCTCTTAAGACTTGGATCCCGTGAAGGAAGAAGGATTTATTTGGGTGAAGTCCCAAATTTTGGGTACAGGAGTGTTGGCCACTGTATTGGCCAGAACAGTGGCTGGCTATGCACTCTGAGCCACCACAGACTGGGCTAGAGTAGTGAATGTAGCTCTAAACTCTGCATGAGAAACGTCCTCATTTAGGGGATCTTCCTGAATGGGCGGAGGTTCTAGCTGGTTCCCGTTTCTTCTTTTGTTTGTCCTTTTAGGAGGCATGTTCCATAAATGGAAGGAAGATTAGATTCGATAGAGAATTTAACATGAGCTCTTGCTCAGTCGCACGATATAAATACTGAAAGAAGGGAAACTTTTCCTAAAATGTCTTATAGCCTCTAATCAATAAGTTTGGCACACTACACAACCATGCACAAGACTCTACTTAATGCGGATTTGAAACTTCCTAGGACACTTTAAAACCTTATCTCTAATACCAAGTTTGTAAAGCCCCAAGACCACACCCTGGGCGTCAAACAGTGCTTATAGTCCTGAGGGACCACAAGCTAACGCATGAGTTGGTACCTGCTTTGAACACTGAATAATATAATTATAAATGTGGATGAGCAACTAATAAGCCATAAGGTTCTACCAACTGAAACAATGTTGAATTGTGAATCTGGAGAAAACAACTTTCTGAATCAGATAAAAACAACGATAAACTAAATAACTAGCTAACATGTCCGAAAGCCTCTAACTAACTGAATATGATTTGATAGGACATGCCCCAACTAACTCCAACTAATAATTAAACTGGAAGCATAAAATAAAATAGTTTATCCTCAAAATATGAGGACTCACCATAGTTACTGCTAAAAGACTAAGAAGTCTAAGCGTGATTCAAGAACTGGATGTCTGAACCTATGATATGATATAACATAGCGCAAGAAAAGATTATATGATCAGTACTTTAAATGTACTGGTATGCTAAATGAGGTAGGTTGATATGAATGGTTTCATTAAAGTGTATAATAACTGTCTGTATGCACGTATGTAGATATATATAATGTGTAAAACTAGGTATAGTGCATGAAATCTATAGACACTGAGGATACATGAAGTCTGTAAATGCAGAGAATATATGAAATCTGTAAATATTAAGGATGCATGACCAAGCATATAACATGTTCTAAATATAATATATAAATACTGAAAATACTGAAGTCTGATACTGAATCACCAATATTTGTATACTATGGTCAAAGAACTAAAATTGAATTACTCGACAGATTATTGGGCTGAGACATTAGGAGCTGTCATCTAACCGACATGCCCCAATGGGCAAGTTTAGGTTCAACCTGTAACCCCAGTTGGAAGTGTGTCAGTACCGTGCCATGGGTACTAACGCTGTCTATCTGGATCCACTAAATTTGTATACAGTAATGTCCCAAAGGACTAAGGGTATCAAGCTTAAACTGAGGGGTGACCCTAGCGAGATAGTTAATACTAAACTGATGGGTGACTTCTCATATCCTACGCTGACTATGTAGTTTTGGAGTATAGGGACTTCTACTAATGACTCTGCGTATCTAATGGGGAAGCCATCATCCCTGCTCTTGCTCGATGCTAAATTCTACTCCCAACTAAACGACACCGGATTACTAAATTGTTCTGTGTTTAACTGACTAATCTAGTAATGCTCCTAATACACTCTGAAGTTATTCTGAAAGTGCTGATATGAGACTAAGTAAAAAGCTATGGATTTTAGGTTTTGAAAAATCCCAGGACTCAAAAGTAATAATAGTAAAAATGGTACAAATCTTGAATGACATAATCATGGGAACATTTATTAAATTGCAGTGCCTAACTAGATGGGAATCTCACCCTCAGCGCGACGCGCCATGATTGCAGAGTCATACTGGAAAGTAACAATTGGAAAATTGACTGGTGGTGCGGCAAGGTAGGATCATGATGGCTCAACAGATTTTTACAATTACCATTTTTACACCCTCCATGATACGATGAAGTACTAGGTGGTACACCATTTTACTAAAATGGCTCTAACTCTTTACCTGAGTATCGAATTTGGGCGAATTTTATATCGATTGACAATTGACTGAATTTTCTACGAAATGTTAAGATCTAAACTAAAAAATATTGAATATTTAGAAAATCTTATATAGGATATCTCATGTACTAATAGTTAAATTAAGCGAGGGAAATACATGGTATTACAATATCTCCCCATTGGGAACATTCATCCTCGAATGAGACTGGCTAGACTAGAATTACTAAGGAACTGAGAGTACATACTGAATATATGTGATGAAAACATGGTATAATGACTGGATCTGAAGTATGATTCATTACTGAATTGGGTTTTCAAAGACATGACTGACAGGAAAATGACATGCAATTGGGGCTGAGCATAGTAAAAAGAATCTTAGGAATGCTAATACCTTAAATCGAATCTGATTTTGTAGCGAAAAGATAAGGGTACTTGGCCCGCATAACTGCTTCTACTTCCCAAGTGGCTCCCTCAACGTACTTATTTCGCCAAAGAACTTTGACTATTGGAACTTCTTTGTTCCTTTGTCTAAAAATTTGATGATCAAGAATTTCAACTGGAACTTCTTCATAAGAGAGACTGTTCTGAACATCTACACTTTCCAAGGGAAAAACTATGGTTAGGTCACTAATACACTTCTTCAACAACGAGACATGGAACACTAGGTGTACTGAAGCTAGATCCGAAGGAAACTCAAGCTCGTAGGCTACCTTTCTGAAACGATTGAGAATTCTGTAAGGACCGACATATCAGGGACTAAGCTTTCCCTTCTTGCCGAACCTATTTAGTCCCTTCATGGGATAGATTTTCAGGAACACAAAATTACCGATCTCAAACTAGAGATCCTTCTTCCTCACATCTGTATACAATTTTTATCGGCTTTGGGCTGCCCTAAGCCTTTCTCTGATCAACTGGACTTTCTCTAAAGCAAGAAATACCAAGTTAGTCCCTACTACGGTGGCCTCACCCACTTCAAACCAACCAATCGGAGACCTATATCTCCTACCATAAAGAGCCTCAAACAGAGCCATCTAGATACTGGAATGATAACTATTATTGTACGTGAATTCAATCAAAGGCAAGTGGTCATCCCAACTACCCCTTAAATCAATAATGCAGGCTCTTAATATATCCTTAAGAGTTTGAATGATCCTCTTTGCTTGACCATCTGCCTGAGGGTTAAAGGCTATACTGATATGGACTTAGGTACCAAGACCCTTTTGGAATGTTTTCTAGAAGTGAGAGGTAAATTGGGTACCCATATATAAAATAATTGTTAAGGGAACATCGTGCAACCTAACCAACTCCCTGAGGTAGAGATTGGCATAGTCCTCGATTGAATAAGAGGTATGGAATGGCAAGAAATAAGCTGATTTGGTCATCCTATCTAGGATAACCCAAATCAAATCATGTTGATGACGTGTAAGAGGTAAAACCATCACAAACTCCATGTTCACTTCTTCCCATTTGTATGTGGGAATACTAAACTCTTTCATGGGCACACTAGGCTTCTGGTGCTCAATTTTAACCTACTGACATGTAGATTACTTAGCTACAAACTCTGTGATATCTCTCCTTATCCCACTCTACAAATAGATTTCCCATAAGTCACAGTACATCTTAGTGGCCCCTGCATAAATAGAGTACCATGCTCCATGCGATTCTGTAAGAATTTGTTATCTTAATTCATCAACACAGGGCATACACAATCTACCTTGACAATACAATACACCATCTCCCCCTTGGGAGAAAACCTCCACTTTTTGATCTCTGACTAACTCTTTCAACTTTACTAAACTAGGATCTCTATCTTATTTTTATTTCACTTCGGCCACCAAGAAAGATTATGAACTATTCTTTACCTGAACACTACCGTTAGCTAAATCGACTAAGCAGAAACCTAGTTGGGTAAGCTGATGAACTTTGTAAACTAACTTTTTATTACCATCCTCTACATAAGCAACACTCACCATAGAGAACCTACTGAGAGCATCTGCCACTACATTGGCCTTACCCGGATGATACAGAATACTCATGTCATAATCTTTCAATAACTCTAACCATATCCTCTGATGCAAATTCAAATATTTCTTTGAGAACACATGCTACAAGATTTTGTGATATGTGAACACATAAACATGCACCCCATACAAGTAATGCCTCCAAATCTTTAAAGGAAACACTACAGCAGCTAACTCAATATCATGGGTAGGGTAATTCTTCTCATGAGGATTAAGCTGTCTAGAGGCATAGGCCCCAACTTTACCCATATATAGTAAAACACATCCCAACCCAACTATGAAAATAACTCAGTACAAAATAAACCCATCAAAACCAACTGGCAAAGTCAGAACTGGGGCTAAAGTGAGTCGAGTCTTCAACTACTAAAAACTCCTCACAGGAATATGACCACTAAAACTTCACTTTTTTTTGAGTCAATCTGGACATAGGGGATGCAATAGATGAAAACCCTTTAAAAAACCAACGGTAATATCCAGCTTAACCCAAGAAATTCCTGATGTCTGATAGAGAGATGGGTCTAGGCTAGTTTCTCACCACCTCGATCTTTCTAGTATTAAATCTAATGTCATCGCCAGAAATAAGATGGCCAAGGAATGATACTAACCTTAGTCAAAATTTTTATTTACTGAACTTGGCTAACAACTGATGAGTTTTGAGAGTCTGAAGTACGATTCTGAGGTGATCTATGTGATTATTCTAGTTATGGGAATAGATAAGAATGTCATCGATAATGACTATAATGAACATGTACAAATACTTCTTGAATACGTAATTCATTAATTCCATGAAAGATTATAGGGCTTTTCTATAACCAAAGGACATGACTAAAAATTTGAAATGACCATACCGGGTTCTAAAGGCTATTTTTGGAATGTCACATTCCCTGACTCTAAGCTGATGATAGCCTGATCTGAGGTCTATCTTAGAAAAATAGCAGGCACACTGAAGTTGGTAAAATAAGTCATCAATTCTAGGAAGTGGATATTTATTTTTTATGGCGACTTTGTTCAATTGACGATAGTCAGAACATATTCTGAGAGAACCTTCTTTCTTATGCACGAATAAAATTGGTGCATCCCTCGAGAAGACGCTGGGTCTAATGAATCCTTTAACAGTTCTTTTAATTCTTTGAGTTTGGATGGAGCCATTCTGTGTGGTGGAATAGAAATTGGTTAAGTGTCTGGGAGAAGGTCTATTCCAAAGTCGATTTTCCTTTGGGGAGGAACCCTAGGAAAATCTTCAAGAAACACATCTGAGAATTCATTTACTACTGGAGCAGACTGAAGACTAGGAGTCTTTAAACAATAGTCTTTGACTCGCACAATATGATAGAAACATACCTTGGATATCATTTTTCTCGCCCTAAATTATGAAACAAGTTGATCCCTAAGAGCTATAGTACTACCCCTTCATTAAAGGACTGGTTCATTTGGAAAATGAAAATGAACTATTCTATTTCTACAATCAACTAAAGCATAGCATGAATGGACCCAAGCTATGCCGAGAATGATGTCAAAATCCAACATCTATAATTCTAAAAGATCAACTAAAGTAACTTTCTAAGATATTGTGATCGGACAGTTCCTGTATACCTACCTGGCTACAATGGAAACACCTATTGGGGTAGAAACTAAAATGGGCTCTGCTAAGATTTTGGGACTGATTCTGAAGTTGACGGCTATATAAGGGGTTACAAATAAAAGCCAAGCTCAAGCTCTAATAAAGCATAAACATATAAATGAAAGACCTGAAGCATACCAGTAATTATGTCAGGAGAATTTTCCAAATCTTTTAAGGACTAAAGATCATACAATCTATTTGGATATTGACCACTTGTAGCACTGGAAGCGCACCCTGCTAAGTCGGAGAGGCGGCTCGAACGAATGACTGATGGGATTGGCCTTGTTGGCAAAACTCTCTACCTTTCTAAGAAACTAATCGACATTCCCAAATCTGATGGCCTGGCTTACCACACCCAAAGCACATATCACTACAGGATTTACACTCAGTCTGATGGTTCCAACTATATTTCTGACATAGAGGATTCGTACGAGAACTTTTAACATTACCTTGGGACTTAGAGCCTGGTGCCCTATCCCAGTTATCATTTATGAATTTGGGAACTAGGGTACTAGATGAAGAGGGTACTGGACCGATGACCTTCGAAAAAACTGAGAAAGGTTACTACTTTTAATCTTGGCAAGCTAAAATTAAAACTACCCGTTTTAGCCCTCTTGTTATCCTTCTATCTCTCCTTGGTCTTCTACTCCTCAATCCGTTGAGCATGGACCATCAACCTAGGAAATTCCATCTCCCTAATCAGAATTGTAGTCCTACACGCTTTGAACATACTATCAGACACACCAGACATAAACTTGCTTATCTTAGAAATTTTGTCAACTACTACATGAGGAGTATACCTAGCTAACTAAGTAAACTTTAGGGAATAATCTTTCACACTCATGTTGAACTTCCTCAAGTTAATAAATTCTAATACCTTAGCTTCCCTTAACTCCAACAGAAAGAATATATTGAAAAAGGCTGTAGCAAACTCCTCCCACTCTACAGGCTCTACGTTTGCACCTCCATCTACCTTTAACTTCTTAAACCATGAGTGGGCCATGTCCTACAACTAATATGCAGCCAACTCAGCACTCTTAATAGAAGTCACCCCTATGATATCTATCACCTTCTACACTATGTCTAAGAATTTTGGTGGACCTTCTTCAGACTTAGATCCCATGAAGAAAGGAGGATTTATTTGGGTAAAGTCCCTAATTCTGTCTGTAGAAATGTTGGCCACTGGATTGGATGAAACAATGGTTGGTTATGCATTCTAAGCCGCCACAGAATGGGCTAGCACAGTGAATGCAACTCTAAACTCTTCTTAAGAAACGTACTCATTCAGGGGATCTTCTTGAATGGGCAGAGGTGCTGGCTGGTTCTTATTTCTTCTTTCGTTTGCCCTTTTAGGAGGCATGTTCTATAAACAGAAGGAAGATTAGATTAGACAGATATTTTAATATGAGCTCTTCTCAGTCGCGCAATATAAATACTAAAAGAAGGAAAACTTTTCCTAAAATGTCTTGTAGCCTCTAGTCCATAAGTGTGGCGCACTACACACCTATGAATAATACTTTAGTTGACGAGACTTTCAAACTTCCTAGTACACTTCAAACCTTAGGCTTTGATACCAAGTTTGTAATACCCCAAGAGCACACCCTTGGTGTCACATGGTGATTACAGTCCTAAGGGACCACAGGCTAACCCATGAGATGGTACCTACTGTGAACACAGAATAATATAATTATAAATATGGATGAGCAACTGATAAGCCATATGGTTTTAAAAACTAAAATAATGTTGAATTAGGAATCTGGAGAAAACAATTGTTTGAATCAAATAAAAAGAATGATAAACTGAATAACTAGCTGGCATGTCCGAATGTCTCTAACTGACTGAATACGAGTTGATGGGAAAATCCCCAACTAACTCCAATTAATAACTAAATTAGAAGCATGAAATAAAATAGTCTGTCCTTAAAATATGAGGACTCACCATAGCTACTGCTGAGAGACTGAGAAGTCTAAGCATGGTCTGGGAACTGGACGTGGTAACCTATGATATGATACATAATAGAGCAAGAAAAGAGCATGCAATCAGTAATTTAAATATATTGGTATACTAAATGAGGTAGGTTAATATGCATAGTTTCATGAAAGTGAATAATAACTGTCTGTATGCACGTATGTAGATATATATATAACGTGTAAAACTGGGTACAGTGTATGAAATTTGTAGACACTGAGGATACATAAAATCTATAAATATTAAGGATGAATGACCGAGAATTTAAAATGTTCTAAATATAATTTACAAATACCTAAAATACAAAAGTCTGATATTTAATCACAAATATATTTTCTATGGTCAAAGAAATAAAAATAAATTACTAGACTGATTACTAGACTGAGACTTTAAGAGCTGTTATCTAACCGAAATGCCCCAATAAGCAAGCTTAGGGTTTAACCTGTAACCCTAGTTGGAAGGGTGCCAATACCGTACCATGGGTACTAACTCTGTTTATTTGGATCTACTAAACTTGTATACTATAGTATCCTAAAGGACTATGTTGTCAAGCCTGTACTGACGGGTGACCCCAGTGAGATAGTCAATCCTAAACTGATGTTTCACTTCTCATATCCTATGCTGGCTACGTAGTTTTGGAGTACAGGGACTGCTACTAACGACTCTACCTATCTAATAGGGAAGCCATCATCCCTGCACTCGTTCAGTACTAAATCTTACTCCCAACTAAATGACACTGGATTACTAAATTATTTTGTGTTTAACTGACTGATCTAGTAATGCTCCTAATATACTCTAAAGTTATTCTGAAAGTACTGAGATGATACTAAGTAAAAAGCTATGGTTTTCAGGTTTTCAAAACCCCCAGGACTCAAAAGTAATAATAGTAAAATTGGTACAAATCTTAAAAGACATAATCATGGGAACATTTATTTAAATCCACTCTTGCAAGCATTTCATCAAACGCTTGGTGCGCATGGTTTTGACTATTCATGGGAATAGTATAGAATTTAGAGTAATAACACAATTTAAACATCAATAACACTTAACCATGATTTAAATCAAAAAATAGCTGCACAAAAACATTAGGGGTTTGCTAATGACTGTAATTTTATGTAAGCATGGCATAAAATCAAAGTTCATGGAGGTTCATGGTTGAAATCCCAATTAAAGATCATAATTACTTGTAAAGATCATAATTTGACTTTACAATTTGTTACTTGGACTCCATGGCTGGAAGGAACCCATGAATGAACACTTAACATACCTGGGTTGACGAATTCGTGACAATCGATAGTGGGTCATAGAGATTTTGCCTTGAATTTTGAAGTCTAGGTTTTCTTGTTCTTGAAGAGAATGAATTCCTCTAAGAGTAGTTTGTTAATAATGGGAATATAATACCCTATTGGGCTTTAATTTCATGTTTAGGATGAATTTAGGGATTAGGAAAATGACCAAACATCCCCTTGGAAATTTAAATTACAGACTAAAAATCCTAATTTTTGCCCTTGGCATGATGCAGTATAATCGCGTCGGGCCACTGGAAATTAACATTTAGGACCTAGAAGATTGGTGTGATGCGGTGAAATCGTAGTGCCTCACTAGATGGGAATCTCACTCTTGGCGCGAAGCACCATGATCGCGGAGTCATGCTGAAAAGTGACAATTGGAAAACTAACTAGTGGCACGGCGTGATGGGATCATAATTGCTCACTAGATTTTGATAATTTCCATATTTACACCCTCTACAATGCGATGAATTACTAAGTGGTACACTATTTCACTAAAATATCTCTAACTACTTACTTGAGTATCGGATTTGGGCAAATTTTATATCGTTAGAAAGCTGACTAAATTTTTTATGAAATGGTAAGATCTAAACTAAAGAATATTGAGTATTTGGAAAAATTTATATAGGATAATTGATTTATTGAGAGTTAAATTGAGGTTGACAAATACGGGTATTACATCAATATACGGAAGTCTATGAAGCAGCCTGATTAGTTAAGAGTGGTATCCATGATTTCGGTGTATGATAATAAAACTGAGTCATTCTATGATGTTGATTTTGTTACTCTATGGGATGATAGTTTTGATTTTGTTGTTCCTATTGAAGAGAGGTTGGATGTTCTTATCGTAACTCTAGCATTCGTGACCATAAATTTTAATAGTGATGATTTTGAGGATGATGATGAGATGTTATGTGTACTTTATGAGATTTGGATTTGAAGAATAGAACTACCCCACTACTCGTCGATCTATTGAAGAGCCACCAGTATTAGAGTTAAAGTCCCTCTATTCTCATTTGTGATATGCATTTTTGGTAGCCAACAATACTTTGACACTAATCATTGCAACCTATTTGATTTATTCCAAAGTAGAAGCATTGTTATCAGTTTCACAGATATTCAAGAGGGCCATTGGTTGGTCTATTACAGATATTGTAAAAAACCCGCCTGGTTTGTGTACTCATAAAATTCAATTTGAATCAGAATGTATTCCATGTATAGAACCTCAACGTGGACTTCATCCTACTATGCAGGAGATAGTGAATAAAGAGATAATCAAGTTGTTTAATATTGGTGTACTCTATCCCATTATTGCTACCAAATGGGTTAGACGGATACAATGTGTTCTGAAGAAAGGCGGGATTATTGTTGTGCTAAATGAGAAGAATGAGCTAGTGCCGATGAGGCATCTCATAGGATGGAGAGTATTCATGGATTATAGAAAATTGAATGGATGGACTTAGAAAGGCCATTTTCCCATGCCCTTCATAGACCAGATGTTAGACAGGTTAAAGTGTAGAGGATGGTACTATTTTCTTAATGGGTATTCAGGTTACAACCAAATCACTATTGCACCTGAAGACCAAGATAATTCTACCTTCACATGTCCTTATGGGACCTTCACATTCAGATGTATGCCATTTGTTCTATGCAATTCTCTAGCCATATTTTAAAGGTGTATGATGTCAATCTTCTCTAATATGGTAGAAGACACCATTGAAGTATTTATGGATGATTTTTTAATTTTTTGGTAATTATTTTGATGACTGCCTGGTATGTTTAGAAAATCTTCTTAAAAGCTATGAAGAATGCAACTTAGTACTTAATTGGGAAAAGAGCCATTTTATGGTAAAAAAGAGTATTGTGCTTGGACATAAAATTTCAAAAAGGGGTATTGAGGTATATAGAGCAAAGATTAAAGTGATTAAGAATTACCTCCACCAATTTATATGAAGGGTGTTCGTAGATTTTTTGGAAATATTAGGTTTTATAGGTTATTCATCAAAGATTTCTCCAAGATTGCCAACCTTCTCTGTAGAATTCTTGAGAAAGGGGTGAAATTTGAGTTTAATGAGGCATGCTTGAAGGCTTTTTAGTGTCTTAAAGAGAAGTTGATGACTGCTCCTATTATCGTGTCCCAGATTAGTCCTTGCCATTTGAGGTTATATATGACGTGAGTGGATTTGCCTTAGGGGTTGTACTAGGTCAACAAAAAGAAAAGATCCTTCATCCCATCTACTATGGTAGCAAGGCACTAATCCTGCTAAAAAAACTACACAATGAATAAACAAGAGTTGTTGGCAGTAGTTTTTTCCTTTGAGAAGTTTAGGTCTTATTTGATTAGGACAAAGGTGATTATGCAAACTGATCATACAATATTGCGGTACTTAATGATAAAAAAATGCAAAGCCTAGACTAATTAGGTGGGTGTTATTGCTGTAAGATTTTGATTTTGAGATTAAGGATAGAAAAGTCACTGAGCATCAAGTTGCATTTCATTTATCTAGACTTAAGGAGAAAGCTATGCGGAATGTTGAATATGGGCTCTAGATTGGTGATAGTTTTCTAACTAAGCAGATATTAGTAGCTTCCCAAGATCTAATTCCATGGTTTATCGACTATGCAAATTATCTAGCAAGTGATCTAATACCATAAGATCTTTCATTTCAGTAGAGAAAGAAATTTATGCATGAGGTAAGGAAATTTTTCTAGGATAATCCTTATTTAGTCAAAATTTATATAGATGAGATTTTCTGTAGATGCATACCTGAGGTGGACATGATGAGTATACTTGATGCTTATCATTCTTCACCAGTTGAGGGTCATCATGGAGCAATCCACATAGCCCAAAAAATCTTTTAATTTGGGTCTTATTGGACAACAATCTACAAAGATGCGCATGATTTTTATTCTGCTTGTGATCCATGTCAATGCCAAGGTAATATCTCCAGATTCCATGAACTTCCTATGACTCCTATTTTAGAATTTGTATTGTTTGATGTATGTAGTATAGATATCATGAGACCTTTTGTGAGTTCGTTTGGCATGAAGTATATACTTGTGGCTGTGAATTATGTATCCAAATGGGTGGAAGCAATTGTACTCCAAAATAATGGAGCATGTAGTGTCACTGCATTCCTGAAAAAAAACATCTTTTCTTAATTTGGCACCGCACGTGCTATCATTTGTGATGGTGGGTCACATTTTTATAATCGTATATTCAAATTTCTGCTTGAGAAATATGAAGTCAAACACAAGATGGCAACACCTTATCATCCACATACTAGTGGACAAGTCGAGGTACCCAATAGAGAAATTAAGTCAATCTTGGTAAAGACAGTAAATACTAATAGGGTTGATTGGTCATGAAAATTAGATGTTGCATTATGGGCTTACCTCATAGCTTTGAAGACCCCCATTGGTTCTTCTCCTTATCAGTTAGTATATGTCAATGTTTGTCACTTGTCTATTGAACTTGAACATAATGCACCATGGGCTTTGAAGAAGCTGAACTTTGAGTGGCACGATGCAGCCAAGTCAAGGATGAATAGCATAAATCAGTTGGATGAATTTTGACTTCGGGCTTATGAAAGTTCTGCACTTTAAAAGGAAAAGATGAAGCTACATCATGATTGCAAAATTGAGAAAAGAATCTTTGAAAAAAGTGAGAAGGTATTGCTCTACAACTAAAGGCTTTGGTTGTTACATGGTAAGTTAAAGTCTAGATAGTATGGTCCCTTAATTCCTATATGGTGCTCTGGAATTGAAGCGAGATGGTAAAGCCCCGTTCAAGGAAAATGTAAAAAGAGTAAAGCACTATATGGGTAACACTAAGGAAATAAATATGATTTTTGTAATAGACCTTGGTGAAGTATGATTAACCAAGGCAATTACATCATACGGTGACATTAAATCAGGCGTTGCATAGGAGGCAACTCATGAGATTTGTTGGTGAAATTTGAGTATCCAACTTAGCTATGTCGTGCCACAATGTTAAATCAAGTGCTAATTTGGAGGCAACCCATGATTTCTACTTAGTTATTTGTAGGATAATATGTTTGTTCAGTGTGTAGGACTCAAGATTGTAGAAAAGTTCAAGTAAATAGGCTATACAAACTCTTTATTTGTCGTATCTTGATTGTATAACTCATGAGCAAGAGTCGTAAGGACTTAGGAGATTATGCAGTTCCAAGTAAAATTTTATGAAGTTGCTATGACTCTCAGAATGAGTCATACCCACAAGGTACGACTTGTGACATTGAGTCGTATTGACTCTAGAACCGAGGTAGGGTTCCAGGTTTATACGAGTATAAGAAAACACGTGTAATCCTAGGTACGAGTCATACATATGACTCATACCCAAGCTTACCAGTTTAGGATCAAACCGCCCCAGCTCAATAGATTTAGAAAGAAATAGGGTACCCAATTACACCAAAAATACCTCCATTTTCAATTGATCTTAGAGCTCCCTAAGCATGAAAACACTCAACATCACGCACCAACTTGCTCGGATTCCTCACATTGCACGGGTTAGGCATGAGTTTGAGGATGAACAAGTGAAAACTCAAGAAATCTAATATCTCACTCATTCAAGTTAGTGTTCAAACTTAAATACTCTATATTTTGAGTTGAAATTTCAAATGTGAAATATATTGACCTTGGTTCAAGTTGAATTTACATATGTGTTGTGATTAGGAACCCTAATTCTTAGTCTTAAGTATAAACATTGAAATTAGGGATGAACTTTGTTTGGTGTGTTGATTATATGTGTTTGTTGACTGAAATAGAGTGATGATGTTATACATTGAAGGGTAGATAGGTATTGCGAGTTGAAACCAAGTCACAAAGTGAAATCTATATGTTACGGTTGATACGAGCCACCTTATGGCTTGTACCCATAGGTAACGGGGTTATAATAGGATTAACTAAGTACAGTTCTAGTTTGGGTACGACTTTCCTAAATAAGTTGTATCCTAACCATACAACTCATACACTAAAGTCGTAAGAACCTAGGTAGATTATTCTATAAATTGTTTTTAATCTTCTTATGACTGTTGTTAACGAGTCATACCTTGATGGTATGAGTGGTTACAAAGACTCATAAGCATGCCAATAAATAATCAACTAGACACTACTTAGCATGTTACTCAGTCATACTAGTCGTATCTTGTCGATACGACTCTTACCCCTCATTCCCTCTAATAGTACCTACACTAAACATTCATACTAATAAATATTTTCTTATTTTTGCTTTATTTTCCTTATTTGATTACTAATATATGCTAAAATTCATGTATAATTCCTCCTAAATATGCGTCTTCTTCCAAGTAAGTGGCTAAAAAAGGAAATACAAAGGCAAAGTCTTTAAGTTCTAATTCAACTGAGTCATCAAGCAGTAGTGGTGATTTATATGAATTCCCAATTAAGGGATACATTGAACTAAAACTAAAGAAATTGGTAAAAGGGAAAAAGGTAGAAACTCTAGAGGAAACACCTCCATAGGGGTCAAGGATAAAGAAGCCAACTACCTCCCCTCCTCATTCACCTCCACCTTCAGAGGTATAAGAAGATATTGAGTCTAGCTCTGAAGCAGAGAGTTCAAAAAATGTTGTGGAAGAAGTTGATGTGCCACAAATTGATGTGAAGCACCCTTCATTGGACATTACTACTGCTCTGGTGCCCACAGTTGAATGGGGGGGGGGGGGTACCCCGATATACAGGAAACATATAATGATGGCCTGAGAAGACTCAGGAGCAGACTCAAGAATGAAAAGATTAAAAGGAACTTGTATCTTGAGAGATGCTTGATTACTTCTGGGATGCCAGAGTTTCCCAGGCTAGAGGAGCAGTTCTAAGCGTAAGACTTTAAGTGAATGACCAAAGAGTCGGGCAGGTACAATCCCTCACTTATGTGAGAGTTTTATATGGCGTATAAAGAAAAGTTGCAAAGACAGTATCCACAGGGCCAACCATGGAGAGATAGTGACCTCATTACCTTGTTGATCATTCGAGGGGTATGGGTCAACATCTCTCTATGCACTATTAGCAAATTCTTGTACAGATCAGATTATCAGCCTTTAATAAACACTAGTGAAATAGACTATCATCTGTGGGATATGCAAAAGATTACTCAAAAAACAGATAGGGACAAAAGAGAAGTTAGGATATTTTTTCTGGATTGCTTCACATATAGCAACAAATGGTGAGAACACAATATGGGTGGTTGGTGGCCTAGGTGTCACTACTCAAAAAATAATAAATCAGACTTAATTTTGAGGCCAAGGCATGGTGGACGTTAGAACGACACATGCTATGTCCCATAACTAGGGACATCATATTGAGTCCAGTTATGGCTGTAATGATAGTCGAATTCATAGCTGGAAATAAGTTTGATGTAGGAGAGTTCTTATCTCACGAGATGAGAGATCGAGCTGTGGGTAGTGAGAAGTTATTGATTACTTACCCATGCATGTTAGACAGTTGTGTTTGGCATCTGGGCTGTAGGAACTCCCGAGTATTGATAAGATGGTTGAGGCCACAAACACCATGAATTTATGACTGGTTAAAGATGCAGCCAACCCATTGGCCAGGCAGGTGAGGAACAGAATAGATATACTTATGGAGATGTATAGACAGAGCAGTTAGACTGAGGTTTCTAAGACTACTGAGGCTATCAAAATAGGTGGACAACTAAGACTACCCAAACTTCAGCTGCAGAGGGTACATCTAGTGCCACACCTCGGGTGCAGTTTGTACTATCTTTATCTAGAGGCATGCCTTCTAGTTTGATTATGATTTCACAATCCATGTGGAATGAGGTGATAACAAGACTACGCACATTGGAGTCGAATGTTTGAAACATAAAGGGGGCGTGAAGCCCTGGGTTGATATGCAGTTGGTAAACTAGGTTAGACGGGTGAGCTAAACTGGATGCATTTGAGATAAGGATAACTCAATAGTTGGAGAGCAGCCAAACATTGGATATTACAGAGGTAAATGCTGAGGTAGCTGAGATTAAGAGGAGGTTACAAATTTGTATGATAGGCCGATTATGATAGAGTCTGTAGTTGAGAAGTTGTGCCTACGGTCTTTGTTGATAATATTTGGACTATTCCATACCTAGTAGAGGAATCGGTTATGGAGACCCAAGAGGATAGAAAAGAGAGAAATAAAATGAAGCATAAGGATAAATATTCCATAAAGAATTCTAAGGAAGATAGCCTATAGGATAAGCAAGACCGGCAGGTGAGGGACAATGAGATAAATGCTGAAGTAGGTGGTTCGAGACCACCAGTAGATGACGTTAAGGGAGGTCATGTTTCATAACTTAATAGTGATATATCACTGAGCACTGATGACATAGTCCTAGTAACTGATGGGACTCGTGATGATGATGGTGGGACCTGACTTGAGGGCCTACGTGCTAATATTGTATGAGTCGACGCTTTGAGCACCTAGGTATGTTCCCATTCCCATGAAATTTATTTTAACATGCACTTAGGATAGTGCATGAGCCTTAATTTGGGGGTGGGGTTTTACTAAGTCAACACGGGCTACACTTACAACGTTTCGAAGCCTGAGGCCACATTTAAAAAATTTTGAAGAACTGGTATGTCTAGTATTTATGTTTTTGTGTTGTTATTTTTTGTTTTGATTTGTGTGCTGGAAATAGATGAAATAGAAGGAGAATTAGTACTTATGGTAGCAGACCTTGTTTTGCATGATTATGCAGAAAAATGATCTGATTTGAAAAATATTTGTTATGAAAATTGATACCCCTCCTAAAATATGCATGAACTGTGTGATGTGTGTACTTGTATGAGACGACTATGAATCTGATAATGGCATTAGGATTAGGAATAGAACAACTAGGGGAGATTTAGTACTGAGTTCTTGGTGTATCTAAATCTAGAACTTGCCCGATTTCTTTTAGCTAGATCTACGATAGTTGAGCAGGAGATGATCATAGGCCATTTTTTATATAAGTCCACTGGATCCTAAATTCCCAACCAAATAAAGTGTGATTCCCTTTAATCCAAATGTTTGATCCTTAAGTGACCCAATTTGTTATTTAGACCGATTTCACCTACCCATTTCTACAATGAACCTATGTTGGCCCTATTCCTCCTTGGACACTGTGCACCTCAACTCTGGAGAAGCACCTAAGTTGAGGGTGGAAATTATAGATGTGCATAGGAAGAACAAGTATGAAGAAAGGCATATGAAAGTAAAAATGAAAGAGGAACAAATACGGTCAAAAATAAAAGAAAATAAGAGGAAAATTGCAATGAAAGACATTTAAAAAAATAAGAAGTTGCCAGAAAGGTAAAAAGAAAAAAGAAAAGTTAGATCGCAACTGGACAGTAAAATGTGCATAAAATAAAAAGGGAGACATAATGATAGAAATAAAAGAAAAAGTTAAAAATAAGTGGACCCTGAATAAAACGTAGTATCAAGGAGACAAAGTTACTAAAAAATCCCAAAAAGATACCATACCAGTCGTAACCTACATTCAAGCCTAATAAAGTCCTTTAGTGATCCTATCTTGACTGGTTGAAAACTTAGGAAGAGAGCATATGGGCAAGACTATGGTAATATTTATACATCGGTGAAACTTCTATTTGAGTGTTTGATATATCCCTTAATAAATTACTTGATCTTAACTATGAGTGGATGGGATTTCTTTATTGTAAGCACATATGGGTTAGGCTGTTGGGTTGCTTGGTTAATGTGATTAATGTCAATGCCTAGTTGTTGTTGTTAATGTACAACCATCATCGAATCCCTTTTTTTCATTCTATGTACCAAGTCGTATACACAGTTTGAACGTTGAAAATTTGAAATTAGGAAGGGGGAATAAAAGTGTTGAAAAATTAATTGAAAAGTCACTGCCATAGGTGTCTTAGGATCTTCCTGTTTAAGCATCATTTGGTTTTTTTTGTGATAATTTTTTATTTGTGTTGTTCCTAAGGAAACTCAAACATCTAAGTTGAGGGTCTTGATGTGTCATGGAAAAAAGACACTTTCGATGCTTAAAACAATAAAATTATGCCTGGACTTAGGTTATTTTTGTTGATATGATGTGGTTTATTGCTTGTAGCAGGTGAAATGGGTCTAGCATAGTGTTAGAATAATATGAGAAGAAAAATACTTGGACAAACCCAAGTTTGCAGAAGGTACGAGTCTCCTCATAAGTTAGCAACACCTCATACGACTCGAATGCTGACTCGTAAGCATAACAAAAATCACAGCCAAGAAGAAAAGCTAAGTGTTGAAAAGATAAGACTGAGCAGTTGAGCTGTAAAATGAGGGTACGAGCCGTATCATGAAATCATAAGCACAACAGAACCTGAGGAAGCAAATCAGAGTTCAAGTGTCAGAAGATTATGAGTTGAAAGTCTGAGTACGACTCGTATGGATAAGCCATAAGCAATCCAGTTTTCAATAGATTGAAGGAAGAAGTCCCAGGTGGATATGAGCAAAGGCCACGATTCATATGGTTAAGGTATGACTCGTGGGCATGAGTCGTAAGAAGAATATCAAGTTAAAGCCTAGAAGATCAGACATAGATATGGATATGAGAAACGAAGTATGACTTGTAAGAAGATAGTACGAGTGGATGAGCAAGTCGTACCTTGTCCCGACATAAATTTTCCTTTTCTATTTTTATTAGGATTTCTAGGTATTTTTCAAATACTATAAATACCATAGGGTTTATCTTTAAGGAGGTTACTTACTTAAATGTACTTTTACATACTTTATAAATATTCTTCAGATTTTGGGTTTTTTTTTAATTGAAGAATTGGGTTTTATTCATCTTATTCTTATCCAATTAATTACATGTATTCATCATTGATCAGTGTGGTTTATTTCATGAACATGAGCAGCTAATCTCTAGTACTAGGGCTATGGAAACCTAGCAGATTAGCTGCATAAAGGAAGTGGGAGATTCATCTATTCAAGGGTTTATGCATGTATGATAATCTTTTGCATAATAACTGACCTCAGAGCTACTGTAATAGCTTAGGGATAGCTTGTATTTACAAACGTTCTCAAAAGGGAGTTTATGATTGGGAAAAGAGGATTAAGATGGTAATTTGAGATTTACCTCCATCATACTACTCTATCATCTTATCTAATCCCTTGAGACCAAAAATGAGAAAGTAAGCTGAAGTCGTAGACAAGGAGAAATAAGGCGAGGCCCTGAAACTTGCAAATCAAAGGGTAAGATTTACCAACACGTTCACAAGACATTTGGTAATACATATATTGTCGTCCTTACATATAGAGTAGAAGAATAGGTGGATTAAACTTTAGAAATTTAAAAATTTGAGAAGCTAGGGGGAACACAGGTCTAGTGTTCGTCTTCTATTGTTTACAACTCAAAACATTAAAGATTCAGTTAGTTACTGATTACTTCCAAAATCCCCCATTTACTTTTCTATACTGCTCATGAATTACATCAAGTTAAGTGACTGTTCAACATCTTTTCTGTGGGATCGACCACAACAAAGTTTGGTTACTCTATTTGTCATCGACCGCAATATACATTTTTAGAGGTTAGTTTAGGGAGACATCACAAATATAATTACTCTCTTTTGTATAGTGAATATAGTTGGTGACTTAGAATTCTTTTCTTTGTCTCAACTCTCATTTTCACTACTAATGTCACGACCAGAACCGGGGCCCTAGCTGTGACGAGCATTCCCAAACCCGAAGGCCCGAAACGCCCTCTATCTATCTGGTAACCAGGCATATAATTCATATGATCAAAGTAATACGGAATATACACAATAATACGGAAACATGGTCAACACTTTAAAATAGTTAAAGGCTTGAAAACATGCCCAACAATACTTAATAAACATCTGCAACAATCTGCGAAATCTCTACTGAAATACTATCTGAATAACGGGGACAAGGCCCCCAGCAGACCAAAAGCCATACTAAAATAAATACCTAAATGACTAGGCATTCCGAAGCAAAGAAGGATCACCAACTGAACTCTGAGATAACTCTGTCTATAGACTCTACTGAGGATCTGGACCCCTAGAGTGGGCCTCAGTACATAGGAGGGAGAGGGGTCAACACAATTGTACTGGCACATGAAGCAATCCAAAATAGAGTAATTGAACATATATATATATATTAATATATATATAGATATAATACGTGGGATCAAATGTTCATCAAACATTATGCATAAAACAGTTTCTGAAAAATACATGGGCACATTCTGAAAATATGTAACCTGTCTGTAAATCTCAAACTCTGATCTGTGTATTACTTCTAAGTTAGGTGGTATCCCCTACAAGTCTGATATTCCATGGGCGATATGGAATCCGCCATTGACTCAGCGGGGAAGCCTCCAACCCGAGTATGCCACAAGGGTTGGAGTTCTTGAATCTGATATGCCACACGACACTTAAGTCAGCGTATAGACTACCTTACCCTAATGGGAATTTATCCTCCCTTCAGATACCCCATATGACAATGAGTCTATACTTACAACCTACTAGCTAATCTAGCCATTTTCGTTCATAGCTTATAAGGGGTTTCTATAACCACCTTAAGTATCCACTCTAGGCTCTTTCTCTATTTTGAAAAGAAGAAAACAAATAACATTCTGAGTCAACACTTCCTTCACGGACTACCATAAAATTCATAAATGGTACCACCATATTATTCTACCACCACGAAAGGGTAAATCATTTTCAATCAATGGTTATTCAACTATAAATATTTAATCACAAAAGTCACCCTCACTCTGACCTCTAACCTTATGACTTCATATCACAAACTTCTTGGTATAATTTCACTATCAATAGGTCATGACACCGATACTCTAACTTATACTACTACTAGGGTGGAAATACAGTTCCAACAAACACAAGAACAACAACATGAACAACAAGTTGCTAGTGAATCGAAATAGGCCTCACACGACTTCACTAGACTTTTGTTTTCAACAACACAATGATATCAAGATTACAAGAGATAGAAGCTTGATACAAAATATTCAATGACTCAAGAATACGCATCTTACTCTTGTCTTAACTGAACACCTCATAAGAATGAGGACATAATTTTACACTAGGGAACTCCTCTCCCGTCCTTTGTGGGACTTCTAAAATTTTTGCTAGATAATAGAAGAATAGCTGGAAACACCAAAGTGAGGAAGAAATTAGGATAACTTTTATTTTAGAATGGGTGACACCATAGAACGAATTGGAGTATAAAGGAGGAACATTCTGACTCTATAGCATGAACTAGAACATGAAGAAAGAGAGATATTCCTAAACACATAGTTGGCTTCCACTTATAAGTGTGGCGCGCTAAACACCCATAAATAAGACTCTACCCTACACTATTTTGAATATACCTTGGGACCATTAACCGTGTTTTAATACCAAGTTTGTGATGACCCAAACCGGGGCCCTATCAGTAACGAGCATTCCCAAACCCGAAAGCGCAAAATATCCTCTGTCTATCTGGTAATCATGCACATAATTCATATGATCAAAGTAATATGGAATAGACACAATAATATGGAAAAATGGTCAAAAATTTAAAATAGTTAAAGGCTTGAAAACATGCCCAATAATATTTAATAAAAATCTGCAACAGTCTACAAAATCTCTACTGAAATACTATCTGAATAACTGGTACAAGGACGCCAGTAGACCAAAATCCATACTAAAATAAATACCAAAATAACTAGGCCTTCCAAAGTAAAGAAAGATCACCAACTGAACTCTGAGACAACCTTGTCTGTATGCCCATTTTAACCTTTTCTGTACGTGCAACATTTTGAATGTCTGAAATCATGATAGTCTGAAATGTTTATTAGTCTGAGTCTGATATGGCATTACTCTGAATTGGTATCTTCATACCAAGAATTGCAAGTCATGATTTCTGATCCACAATACATTAAGCTAAATCTTTCATTTAAAGCATAATTTAGACCACCTAAAATATGCAACTGATATAGAGATTTCGTGTTTCGAAACTCAAGTCAAAATCATGCAAAAACTTCATCAACATATGGTGGTCTAATGCCTTTAGCAAATCCATGCACACTTTCATTACATGCATTATGAACATTAAACATTCATGCTAGATTCCCTCTTTAGTGATTTAAAACCACCTTTAAATCATAAGAGTTTAATCATTTCATATAGTTCTTTTCAAGGATGCATTGCAAAATAATTCATATGCTATGAGAAATCTGAAAAAACTCATAATAAGTGGGAATTCACCAAAAATCATGCTCTCAACAAGAATTCATTCTTAAATACATGGTTTCATACATTCATATTCTCAAATCACTTTGGTAAAGGTCAAAATACCAAAACAATGATGTTAAAACATTTAATACATAAATATATACATAGATTCAAAAATCCCATTCTAAAACATGATTTTTCTATGCCCATGAGAATTTAGGAAAACCCTGTGTACCACTATTTTAGAAAATAATGGGTACTTCTTGAAGCCTGTGGATTGAGAATTCCGAATCTCTAATCAATTTTTAAAACCCACAGTTGAATCTTGATTTATTTGGGTTTTTAGTTTGAAACCCTTGGGAGTGTTATTGAGAATTTTTAGATGAATGTGGATGTATTTTGGAGAATTGGGGACTAAATTTCGTGTTTATGGCTTAATAAGTGTGGGAAAAGGACCATTTTGCCCCAAAAATAGAGTGTTTAAGTCACTTGAAACCATTACATAGGCGCCGCATATGATATTGCCTATATTTACATAGGCGTCGCATATGCTATCGCCTATATTTACATAGGTGTTGCATATGCTATCACCTATATTTACATAAGCTTCATATATGATATTGCCTATATTTACGTAGGCGTCACATATGCTTTCTAGTGGCCATGTGCGATTGGTTAGGCGACGCATTCTAGTTTGAAAAGCCATAAGTTCTTGCTCGGGTGCCGGATTTTAGCAATATTAGTATCGTTGGAAAGCTAACTCGAAAACCTTTCATTTTAGATATAGTAGTCTCTCCAATTCGACATACACAAAGAGTCATAGTCGATATAAGTTGACACAAATTATAATGTCCACTTAAACTTAAATCGATCGAAGTAGTTTTTCAACTCGTCCTTGAGTCAAAGGACCTCTAGGGTCTAAATTCAAACTTGAATAGATTCACATACTACGCAAATAATTAACATGCCATATTGGAATAGGATTTATGAATTTGAGATTATCAACACATCGGAATCATGGTCTATATTATAGCCCAAAATGTGGGGTGTTACAACTAAACATTCCAATATCCCCACATATTGATCCCTTGGGGGTTGCACTACATAGCGAGGGACCAGGTCCCTCAAAATTAGTCACAAGCAATACTACAATAAATTAACTAGGAATACAACACAGTCTAGGAAATATAAAGGACACCAGATATAACATGAAAAACTCCTTGCTCAAGTGAGGAAAACTATGGCTTGCCCTCACAAGCTCTAAAAACTTCACTATAATCAATCTCTTAATTACAGACTCTAACTTGAACCTTTATATAGGATCCTCTTGCTTATAATAACTCTACAACAAGATCACCTTGAAAACTCTTCCAAGATTCCCTTAAACTTGATCAACTCAAATTATGCTTAGGAAACTATACCTAAGCACTCTCAATGGAAAAAGACAAGAGCATTACCCTTATAGAATGAGTAATTCAGTTATAGACTCAAACTAAAGTCAAGAACACTTGATATTTAGCACACACTAGAGTCAAGAACACTTGATATTTAGCACACACAAGAAATGAGATCTTGAGCAATGTTGAATATTGAGTTTTTTCCTTTTTCTCTCTTTATATTTCCTAAATAGTACAACATTCACCTTCACAGTTTTTTACACATGAGGAAAAAACTGCTCAGACATGTGTCAGTTGTACAGTAGCCTTGAAGATCCAGGGACCTAGTCCTTTGTTGTCAGCTGCTCATCATCAAAATAATATATAGCACCACACTTATATTTTTTCCTCATGTTCATTGTATATTACAACTCATCTAGACATCACGAGGAAAATAACACCTATTATATAGGTGTAGTATTTCTTCCATCTACCAAATGAGGGAATAGTGGATATTAAGCGAGGAAAATGATGCTTGAGAGGTTACATATGTTATAAAAGTTACAATAAATAAAGAGGTAGAATAATGGTAGAAGTTACAACAAAACTCGTGGCCACATTCTTACCAGTAACTCATAAGATTAAAGACACAAAAATAATGGGAGCAAAGGGATATTAAGTGGTAGAGTTATGGATGAATAAAGTGAGACGTTATAAGATTTATCACAATCTAATGGTCACTGCTTTCTTCACTTTATAATGTCAATAAATTATCATGCAATTTTATTTTAATATAAAAATACACCAACATTCCCCAACTCATTTAAGTTGAAGGGAGACTACTAAGCATAATTAAGGTGTGCTTTGCATTGAACCTTTATTTAGTAAAGTAGTGACCTTTACTTCTGAGTCAGTAGTGATCTCAGACTTGAACTATGACTGCTTAAGGTAAATAAAGTATCTCTACTTTACACAACAATCAAGTTTTTGACATAAGTTTTGAAAGCCATCATATCACGGTCATGTGTTATCTTAATTTTTCATGAGTATTATTTAGAATAAGCCCATTCTTGTAGTAAGCGGCCTACTTCTACACTCACATAGGTGAAATCTTTCAAGGGTTGTCCTGTAATTTGGACAACCCAATCATATGAGATATTAAATTTTATTATGAGTTCTTAGACTCAACCTCGATAAATCACTACAAAAAAGGCACTCACACCATAGGGAGGGATAGAATAATAGTGCATTCACAGCAAGTCATCATATGATTATTTTTTCCACTATACCTAGTTGTAGGATGTCTAGTCCCCCAGGTTGGTTTTCCTTATATATGACTCAAATTCTTTAGCTTCAATTGCTTCTACCTTGATGTGTTTCAGACCCTTTTCTTTTTAAGGTCTTAGTCACTAAATGTAATGACCCGATTTGCTGAACCGGAATGCTACATAGTAATCATGACCCTGAAGGACCACAAGCTAACCCATGACTAATATCAATACCTGTATACTTCATAAGATAACATAATAATGCAGAAACATGCACTAAAAGGCCATAAAGTTCTATTATGAACATAAATCAGTAACGTAACATCTATGTGGGGTAATAGAATACCCAAAAAAAAACTGAAGTCTAAAACATGATCGTCTGTATCTAGTCTTGATCTAGTCTACATCTAGTCTGCATCGAGTCTGAAAGACTCTACTGTCTAAAGAATCTAAATAAGGAGTTGATGGGACATGTCCCTAACTAAATCAAACTAATAAGCTAATCAATGAGATAATGGAAAATCATTATGTCCTTAAAGGATGAGGAATCACTTCTACTCTAACTGCTGAAACTAGAATCCACCGCTGATCTGGAACTCGTGTCTCTAAACCTATGGTGTAACAAAAAAAGAAAGCACCATAGCACAAATGCATCAGAACAATGGAATATACTGAGTATACATGTGAGGTAGTCTATATGTAATGGTTCACATGCATGATTAATGTAACTGACTGTCTAACATGAATGTGAGAGTGCACACATGATTACATAACTGTAACTGACAACGTGATAACATTATACTGATATCGTGATAGCATGACTACTGAGTCTGGATACTGATAACATCACATAACTAATAATTGATATGACTAATAACATAAAAGACTGTAACTGAATAATACTGATAACATGGGTGACTGTACTTGGCAGTCTTGAATCTAGTGGAACTATTTGATTTCCGTACTGTATCTGAGTTGACTATGCCTGACAAACTTGATTCTGTAACATATAACTATAGGAAGTAGTATTTAACCAACATGCCCCATATATGCTATTATAGCTGAGCTGAAGTCCAGACTCTACCCTGACTGGAAGGGTGTCAATACCATGCCACTTGTAAGGATAACATGTGAGTAAACCTCATATAATAGGTAACTTTAGTAAGAATGGTGGGAACCCTCATATAACAGGTTAAGCCACCTCATCTACCCTCATATAACAGGATACGATGTCTCAACCTACACTTGCTACAGAGTTCTGGTACACAAGGATTGTTTCTAAGAATCACACCCACATATAACAGGTGAGTTCCCATCCTTGGGTCCACGCGGTGCTAATTCCTACTCCCATCTGAATATACACTGACCATGATTTACTGAACTGAAGATGGACTAAATTTACTAAATTCCGTTGACTGACAAAATACTTCTGATATCTGTTAACTGACTGAGTTCATAAGATCATGGAGATTTTTCCTCAGTCATAAGACTATCTGAAGTCTAAGAGTTCATAGCTTGACTGAGAGTATCGTGAAAATATGACATGGCTCTAGGCACACAGCTAATATTTTGGGTACATATACCCCCAGGACTTGATGGAAAGAAACTGACATGACTTGATATTCTTGAATACATGATAATTACCATAATACATTTATTGAAGCATTTCATCAAATGTCTAATAGGCATAAGCTTGTACATTTATGGGGATTTTCATGATATCATGCTAGTTAGGAAAACTTCCTTCATCTAGGCATTTAATCAAACATATGACAGGCATAGTACATGTAAACATCATGGTATATCAACTAAACATCATGGTTCAATTCCAATTTCATCATACAAGGTTTTAGTTAAGCGATTCCGTAAATTTTTATCTATACTAATCAACCCACATGGAATTTATCATCAAATCATGGAATAGAAATCAATTCCTCATTTATCAACATAAAAGAGAACATACAAAGCATGAAAACATGAAGAAAATCCATAACTTGTAGTAAAAAGGATTTTTGGACTTCAGGGACAAAAGATGTCTATGAATGAACACTATTCATACCTTAGATAGTGATTCGTGAAAATTGATGGCGAAACCTTCCTGAATTTAAATCCCCAATAGAAACCCTAGCTTGTTGAGATAAACTTGAGAGAAACTAATATGTTTTGGGTGAAAAGTGGCTGAATCATGTGTTAAGGGATTATATAAGGGTAGGAAGTTGACCCTTTTAACCCTGGACACGTCATTAAATTTTTAGTAAAATTTCCCGAGTTAGTCCCTTGGTGCGACACGGCATTATAGTGTTGTGTCACTAGAAATTAACAATTGAGAAACTGAGCGGTGGCGCGATGCGGAGCTATCGTATTTCTACCTTGTCTATGACCTAGAAGTTTGGCGCGACATGCCATTATCATGAAGCAACACTAGAATTTTACAATTGCCATTTGAGCTGTCTCTGCGACGCGCTGAAGGCTTAGGTCAAACACTGTCTCACTAAAAAGGCTCTAACTCTTCGCCTGTGTGTCAGATTTGGGCGAATCATATATCAATGGAAATATTATTCAATTTTCCATGTGATAGGAAGTGAAAATTATGGAAGTACCACGTGTATAAGAATGAATTATTATTTCAAAGCAAGTTATAACATCCTTGAGATGATTTTCAAGCTAAGAAAAAGGCACAGGTATTACAATATCTCCCCCTTGAGAACATTCATCCTCAAATGAGACTGACTGAGAGGGGAAACAATGAGATGAACATGAATAACTGGAACATGATCTTATGACAGACGTGACTAACAAGATGACCATAACATACTGAACATGCATATCAGTTGCATGCGTAACTGATTCGTAAATACATAACTGAACGTTCTGAAGAACTAAGTTTTCTCTATCTAATGCATAACTATATAAATGATCTGATACATGAATGTATGACTGAATATGCGGTGGTACTTGATACAAAGCTTATCATGATAACATGAGCATAAGACTAAATACTAAGTTAGTGATGTACACTAATCATGAAACTGAGTAAGCTTAAGGAGAACTGTTACCTTGAGCTTGATCTGAGTTGGTGGGGAAGAGGTGAGGGTACTTGGTACGTATATCTGCTTCTACTTCCTAAGTAGCTCCATCGATGGACTGATTTCACCAAAGAACTTTAACTAGGGGGACTGTTCGAGGCAAACCCATCACGAATTCTATGTTTACAACTTCCCATTTCCAAGTAGGACTACTAAACTCCTGCATAGGACCACTAGGCTTTTGATGCTCTATCTTAACTTAATGATATGTAGAGAACTTAGCCACAAACTCTTCAATATCTCTTTTCATCCTGTTCTACCTATAGATTTCCTGCAAGTCCTGGTACATCTTTATGGCCCCTAGATGAATAGAGTAGCGCGCACCATGCACTTCTGCAAGAATTCACTGCCTTATGTCATCTATGTTTGGAACGCAAATATGACCCTGACAATGAAGAACACCATCTCCCCCTTGGGATAAAACCTCTATTTTTTGATTTTGAACTAACTCTTTTAGCTTGACAAGGCTAGGATCCTTATCTTGCTTTTGTTTCACCTCAGAAACTAGAGATGATTTTGAACTACTCTGAATACATACACCGTCCTATGAAGTATCGACTAAGCGAACGCCTAATTTAGTAAGCTGGTGTACTTCCTAGGCTAACTTCTTGTTACTATCATCATCATAAAAAATACTACCCATGGACAATCTACTAAGAGCGTTGGCGACTACGTTGGCCTTGCTAGGATGATAGAGGACACTCATGTCATAATCTTTTAAGTTTTCCTTGCTCGGATGATAGAGGACACTTATGTCATATTCTTTTAAGAGCTCTAACCACCTTCTCTAATGAAGATTGAGATATTTTTGGGAAAATACATACTTAAGGCTCTTATGATCTGTGTAGATGCCTACATGAACTCCGTAAATATAATGCCTCCAAATCTTTAAGGCAAATACTATGGCTGCTAGCTCAAGTTCATAAGTTGGATAATTCTTCTCATGGGGTTTAAGCTGTCTGGAGGCGTAGGCTATGACCTTACCATGTTACATGAGGACATAACCTAAACCCACTTTAGATGCATCACAATATACTACGAATCCATCTGAACATTCTAGAAGAGCTAAGACTAGAGCTAAGGTGAGTCAAGTCTTTAATTCCTGAACACTCTTCTCACAAGGATCTGACCACTGAAATTTGACTTTATTTTGAGTTAATCTGGACATAGGGGATGCAATAAAATAAAATCCCTCAACAAACCATGTGTAATAGCCAGCCAAACCCAAGAAACTCTTGATATTTGATGGAGAAATAGAGCGAGGCCAGTTTCTTACTGTTTTGGTCTTTTGAGGATTTAATCTAATGCCATCACCGAAAATAATATGGCCAAGGAATACTACTGATCGTAGCCAAAATTTGCACTAACTAAATTTGGTGAATAACTGATGATTTTTGAGAGTCTGAAGTACTATTCTGAGATGGTCTACATGATCTCACTTAGTACGGGAATAGATCAGAATATTATCAATGAAGACTATGACGAACATGTCCAAGTACGTCTTGAACACATGGTTCATCAAGTCCATAAAAATGGTTGGGAATTGGTAAGAACAAATGACATGACTAGAAATTTAAAGTGACCATACCTCATATGGAAAGTTGTCTTTGGGATGTCACATTCTCTAACTCTGAGCTGATGATAGCCGGATCTGAGGTCTATCTTAGAGAAATAATTGGTACCCTGAAGTTGATCAAACAATTCATCAATTCTGGAAAGAGGATACTTTTTATTAACCTTGACTTTATTGAGTTGACAGTAATCTATACATACTCTGAGTGAACCATCCTTCTTACGTATGAATAAGACTGGTGCACCCTATGGGGAAACACTGGGTCTGATGAATCCCTTATCTAAGAGATCCTTCGACTGTTCTCTCAGTTCCTTGAGTTCTGCTGGTGCCATTATGTATGGCAGAATAGAGATACATTGAGTGTCTAAAAAAAGATCAATACCGAAGTATATTTCCCTTTCGGGAGGAATTCCTGGAAGATCTATGGGAAAGATATCTGAAAATTCATTCACTACTGGGAGCCTCGGAACTAGAATCTATAACATGAACTAGATGATAAAAACATCCCTTAGATATCATTTTCCTTTCTCGAAGGTAGGAAACAAGTCGACCACTTAAAGCGGATACACTACCCTTCCACTCTAGGATAGGTTTATTCGGGAACTGAAACTAAACTATTCTATTTCTACAGTCGATTGTGGCATAGCAGGAATGAATCCAATCTATGTCAAGAATGACATCAAAATTAGTTATCTCTAATTTGACTAAGTCTACTAAAGTGACTTTCTGAAATATCATAACCAAGTAATTCCTGTAAACCCGCCGAGCTATGATGGTTTTACCCACTGGGGTAAAGACTGAGAAGGGCTCTGCTAGAATTTCAGGACTGATTCTAAAATCAAATGCTATATAAGGAGTAACAAAAGACAAGGAAGCTCCAGGATCTAGCAAAGAATAAATATGCACATAAAAGATCTGTAACATACCAGTAACTACATAAGGAGAATTTTCCTAATCGTGTCGAGTCTGAAGAGCATAGAGACGATTTGGGTGTTGCCCGCTAGTAGCAATGAAAGTGGTACCCTGCTAATTTGGATGACCATACTAAGCTGAGGAGCGATTCTATTGACCATGAGGACCTGGCTAAGGATAGTCTCTAACTCTATGGCCTGGCTTGCAATATCCAAAACAAATGCCACTACCTGCTCTACACACATCCTGATGGTGCTTACCACAAGTCTGGCAAAGAGGATTAATGCTGTAACTACTAACACTTCCCTGGGTCTTAGAGCCTGGCGCTCTATCTTTGTTACCCTCTCTAAACTTAGGAACTGGAGCATTGGTTGTACAGAGGGATGGAACTGATGACTTAATATGAAATTGGGAATGGTTTCCTCCTTCTGACTTAGGCTGAGCAAAGTTGAAACTACCTATTTTTGCTGTATTATTCTGCTTTTCCCACTGCTTAATTTTCTGCTCTTCTATCTGCTGAGCATGGGTCATAAGTCTAGCTAATGTTATGCTACTATTCAGTATGGCGGATCTGCACTCATTAACCACGCTATCATTTACCCCTGAAGTGAACTTAATCATCTTAGATCTACTATCTGCAACCATATGAGGGGCATACCTAGCTAATTGAGTAAACTTAAAAGAATACTTTTTCACTGGCATATTGCCCTGCCTGAGGTTGATGAACTCTAGCACCTTGGCTTCTCTAAGCTCTTGGGGAAAGAATCTATCTACGAATATAGTGAAAAACTCCTCCCACTTTATAGGATCTGCATCATCTACCCTTTCATACTTCCATTGTTTGTACCATGTGTGAGCCACATCCTGCAACTGATATAGAACTAGCTCAGTACTCTCAACAGTAGTCACCCCCATGATGTCTATCACTTTTTAAACTTCATTTAAGAATTATTGAGGGTCTTCATCTACCTTAGACCCGAGGAAGGTTGGAGGATTTATTTGGGTGAAGTCCTGAATCCTTGCTGCAACTGAGTTGGCCACAGGGTTAGCTGAAAAAACTGTTGGCCATTCATTATAAGCAATAAATGATTGAGCAAAAGTGGTAAATACAGTCCTAAACTCCACATGAGAAACATGATTTCCTGAAGGTTCTTTGGGCTGAGGGGCTGACTGATTTCTTCTCTTAGGAGGCATATTCTAAAATAAAGAGAAGAAGCAGATTAGACTGAGATACTGACTTATGATTATTCTCACTGGCACGACATGAATACTAAAAGAGGGGAAACTATTCTCAAATATCTCATAGCCTCTTGCACATAAATGTGGCGCGCAACACACCCATGTACAAGACTGTACTAGATGCAGCTTTCAAACTTCCTATGACTCTATTGAAACTTAGGATGTAATACCAAGTATGTAATGACCCGATTTGCTGAATTAGAATGCTACACAGTGCTCATGACCCTGAAGGACCATAAGCTAACCCATGACTGATATCTGTACTTATATACTGCCTAAGATAACATAATAATATAGAAACATGCACTGAAAGGCCATAAGGTTCGATCATGAACATAACTGAATAACGTAACATCTGTGTGGGGTAATAGAATAACCAAAACAAAATTGAAGTCTAAAACATGATAGTCTGTATCTAGTCAGCATCAAGTTGCATCTAGTCTGCATCTAGTCTACATCTAGTCTAAAAGCTTCTACTGTCTGAAGAATCTGAATAAGGAGTTGATGGGACATATCCCCAACTAACTCCAACTAATAATCTTGTCAATGAGATAATGGAAAATCATTATATCCTTGAAGGATAAGAACTCACTTCTACTCTTACTGCTGAAACTGGAATCTACTGCTGATCTAGAAATCATGTCTCTAAACCTATGGTGTAACATAAAAAGAATGCACCATAGCGCAAATGTGTTAGTACAATAGAATATACTGAGTATACATGTGAGGTAGGCTATATGCAAGGGTACACATGCATGATTAATGTGAACTAACTATCTAACATGAACGTGAGAGTGCATACATGAATACGTAACTATAACTAACAACGTGATAACATGATACTGATATCGTGATAGCATGACTACTGAGTCTGGATACTGATAACATGACATAACTAATAACTTATATGACTAATAACATGAAAGACTATATCTGAATAATACTGATAACATGGGTGACTGTACTTAATAATCCTAAATTTGGTAGAACTATTTAAGTTCCGTACTATATCTGAGTTGACTACGCCTGACAATCCTGATTCTGTAACATGAAATTGTGGGAAGTAGTATTTAACCGACATGCCTCATATATGCTATTATAGCTGAGATGGGATCCAGTCTCTGCCCTGACTGGAAGGGTGTCAATACCGCATTACTCGTAAGGATAACATGTGAGTAACCCTCATATAACAAATAACTCTAGTGAGAATAGTGGGAACCCTCATATAACTGGTTAAGCCATCTCATCTACCCTCGTATAACAGGCTATGATGTCTCATCCCATCCTTGGGTCCATACGGTGATAATTCCTACTCCCATCTGAATAGACACTGATCATGATTTACTGAACTAAACATGGACTAAATTTACTAAATTTCGTTAACTGACAGAATACTTTTGATATCTGATAACTGACTGAGTTCATGAGATCATAGGGATTTTTCCTGAGTCATAAGACTATCTGAAGTCTAAGATTTTATAGCTTGACTGAGATTATCATGAAAATATGACATGGCTCTAGGCACATAGCTAATATCTCGGGTACAAGTACCCCTAGGACTCGATGGAAGGAAACTGACATGACTTGATATTCTTGAGTACATGATAATCACCACAATACGTTTATTGAAGTATTTCATCAAAGTCTAATAGGAATAAGCTTGTACATTTATGGGGATTTTCATGATATCATGCTAGTTAGGAAAATTTCTTTCATCTTGGCATTTAATCAAACATATGGCAGGCATAGTACATGTAAACATCATGGTATATCAACTAAACATCATGGTTCAATTCCAATTTCATCATACAACATTTTAGTCATAAGATTTCATAAATATTTATATATACTAATCAACCCATATGGAATTTGTCATCAAATTATGGAATAGAAATTAATTCCTCATTTATCAACATGAAAGAGAACATACAAAGCATGAAAATATGAAGAAAATCCATAACTTGTAGTTAAAAAGGATTCTTGGACATCATGGACGAAAGGAGTGCATGAATGAATACTTTGCATACCTTAGATGGTGACTTCTTAAAGATTGATGGTGAAACCTTGGCTTTTTCTTTAGATAAACTTGAGAGAAACTAATATGTTTTGAGTGAAAAGTGGTTCAATCACGTATTAAAGGGATTATATAGGGGTAGGAAGTTGACCCTTTTAACCCTGGACACATGATTAAATTTTCAGTAAAATTTCTTGAGTTGGGTCCTTGGCGCGACGCAGCGTTATCGTGTCTTGTCACTGGAATATGACAATTAGGAAACTGCACGGTGGCTTGATGCGGAGCTATTGCGTTGGCACGTTATCTATGACCTGGAATTTTTGTGTGACGCGCCAGTATCGCGGAGCAATACTGAAATTTGATAATTTTCATTTGAGCTATCTCCGCGACACGCTGAAGGCTCAGTCAAATATTATCTCACTAAAAAGGCTCTAACTCTTCGCCCGAGTGTCGGATTTGGGCGAATTATATATCGATTGAAAGATTATTAAATTTTTCACGTGATAGGAAGTGAAAATTATGGAAGTAACATGTGTATAAAAATGAATTCTTATTTCAAAGAAAGTTCTAACATCCTTGAGATGATTTTCAATCTAAGAAAAAGGCACGGGTAATCCACTAAATTTGTGAGATTATTACAAAATTAACACAATTATTATTAGTATACCATTGATCAATATGATCATACAATATTGTGTTTTCTTCTTATGATCTGAATTTCACCATTATAATAATGGTTTGTACTCTACCAATAACCGCAATAGAATCGGGAAAAAAAAATCACCCCTGAAAAGCTAGAGAAAAAAAGAAAAGAAAAAGGATAAAAATGTTACAATACCTTTTTATTGGTTCAATTGTGATAGATGATTCCTTGCAATGGAATATTACAATACAATAATAATTTTTGTATGAATTCGAAAAATTGAAAAACTTTAGATGTCTTTTTGATCATTAACTCTAATATGATAGTATAAAATTATTATTGCTCTTATATCATATATTTGTTTTCTAAGCTTCTCCGACTTGAAATGCTTAAGCTAGAAGAAAAGCTCAAAAGGAATGACGAAGAGGTGAACCTTCACGATTTTGCTATTCCAGAAACATCTCTGGGATAAAAGAAGAAACTCTCCCACAAAATGATAAAGAATTTTAATCTCAGTATTGCAGAGAAATCATTAGTTTGGCTTAGTTTGGATTTCAATTTTATTTGATTTGTATTTACTAATTTAAAAGTCTTATCAACAATTAGTAATAAAAAATTTTATGTGATGATAAACTTTTATGTTTTTTTTTGTATTTTTTGAATTCATCTTTTTAGTTCAATGGATGTTGGTAAAGTATATGGATCATTTAAAATTTATTATTTCTCCATCTATCTTTAATTGTTGATGTTACTAAAAATATATATACGATAATACATGTCCAATTTAAAAAATAATTTTAAATAATACTCGTATTCATATCCAAAGCATTTCTCAAAGTATTAATTTATTATATTAAAAAGGTGATATGGTGAAACTATTTCTTTTATTTATTTGTCAAATCAATAGTGGAGAGGTATTGTTGGATGGAGGATAATTTGAAAAATAAAGTTTATACAAAATATTGAGGGATAAACATGAAACGTACATTCCCATAGAAAAGTCACTTGAAGAAGTATGCGAAGCCATGTTACTCTTTCTTGACACAAAAAAAATGCGGGGCCTGCTGTGTGCAATAAAATTTTATTAAATTTAAATCCATTCAAAATGCAAATTATATTAAATTTAAAAAATGTTAGTCCAACTAAATATATATGGATTAATATATTTGGATTAACTATTTAAATTCAATAAATATGGATTCAGTTAAACTTTACTTTCTACTGGGCTAATTCATTAATTGGGCTATAAATAATGAGTCCACTTTGCTAAGCCCAAGATGTCATCTTGTTCAATAGGACCAATTGTTAATCATGTGACATGTCAAGTCAATTGAAGAAAACAATAAAATCATGTCATATACCAAAATGGTGCAATATGCCTTGTGAAATAAAAGGCTTATGAAAATGTGTCATGCATACAAGATGAGATGTTTCAACCAATTAAATATGGTCATATCACTTCAACCTGATTGGCTGAAAAGGGTTAGTACTTACGATGAATCTTTTCTTTTCATAACTATAAATAAAGGTCTCATAATTCAGAAAAGAGACCAAGGATTCTAATGAGAAGCTAGAGAAAGCTAAAGGATCAAATGCGGTGGATTTCTCTACAAGATTAAAATTTAAGATTCAAACGCTCAAGTCATAATACAACTTGATATCAAGACGGGGTTCAAGATCAAGCTCAAAAAACCCATGGATTCAAGTACAAGTCAAGATCAAGACCACCGGATTCAAAAGCAAGTGCTAAAGCCCCCAAATTCAATTACAAGTTAATCTCAAGCTCATCAAGATTCAAGATCAAATTCAAAGGACCTTGAATTTATATTTGAAAAACAAGAATCACAGGATTCATAGAGATTGAAGCATTCACATATTGAAATTAATAAAATAATTGTTGTAATATTTTCTTCTCCTGATTATTATTTTCTCGACTCAAATTTTACTATCCACAAATTTCTAACACACCCAATGGGACAATTTCTACCTCTCATCTCAACTTTTTCAATATCAAAATTTAAAACATCAAAATAAATTCCATGACAGAAGAACAACTAAAAAGCTTAGTTAAATCAGTTGAAGGCTTGAAAAATTGCATGTAAGAACAAGATGCTAAACTTGCCAAGTTAATAAATAATATGAATAAATATGAGAGAGAATTAAGTCAAATACCCATGAAGCTTCTGGAAATTCAAGAGAAAGGAGAGTTGTTCATAAGGTAAACAACATCGACCAAAAAGATTCAAGTCTCTACTGAAGTTTTGAATCCTATAGATCAATTGAAGGAATTCATCATAGGAGTAATCGAAGATAAATTTGAGTCCTCATCTAAATTTTCTCTCACACATGCAAAGTCGTACAGATAGAGAATTGATAACTTGAACATGTTTGATGGTTATCAACCTCCTAAGCTTTAATAATTTGATGGCAAAAAAGACCCCAAACAACATATAAAACACTTTATCGAGACTTATAATGATGATGGGACATATGGTGATCATTTTATAGAGATGTTTGTATGATCTTTCAAAGAAAATGTCTTTGATTGCTACATCAATCTCAAACCTGGTTCTATAGAGAGTTGGGAGCAGTTGAAGCAAGAGTTCCTTAATCATTAATATAGCACAAGACATGTCGTTGGTATGATTAAACTTACAAAGGATCACCAATGTAATGATGATCCAATTGTTGGCTTTATCAATCGCTGCAGAAATTTGAGCCTTAAAAATAAAGATCACCTTAGTGAAACTTCTAGCATTTGAAATATGTATTCAATGTATAAATTGGAGTCTTCTCTATAACTTGTAAGGATTAAAGCCCAATAGATTTGAAGAGTTGACAACTCGTGTGCATGATATGGAATTAAGCATGTCTAAAAGAGAAAATCGACGGATGCTTATCTATGAGCTTCATGAAGTTAAGGATATTGAAGATCTTCATAATGGGGGAAACTCTGTATTCGAAGATAAATTTGAAGACTCTATGTATGTCTCTATCCTCAAAGCACGAGCTTAAGCCACAAGTTACAATTCTCTTCAACACACGAGCCTAAACTCCCAATTATACTACACCTCGATGGATGAACCTAAATTATAAGTTATAAAGATCCTCAACGCATGAGCCTAAACTATAAGTTAAGACGTTCATTGACGCACTAGCTTAAATAACATATCGTAGAGCTCTCAAATTTTCAAATCATGAAGGTCTTCATATTCAAAAAAAAATCTTCAAGTTAAAATGCTCCTTGAAACACGATATTAAATTGTATTTCAGGGCTCTTCAAATTTGAGCTAAATCTTCAAGCTAAATTGCTTCTTAAAACACGAGCCTAAACTGTATATCACAATCCTCATAAAATTCAAGATAAATCTTTAAGTTGTGAAACTTTTAAAAATTAAGTGAATCTTCAAATTGTAAAGCTCTTCAAATTTATGCCAAATCTCAAAGTTATAAAGCTCTTCAAATATGAGCTAAATCTTTAGAACTAAACTATCACTTGACCCTCTTCACCGAGGTACGTAGACGCTTAAATTTTTATTCTAAGTTGAGTCGCATGAGTGTCAAAAACACATTTTTCAGTTAATCTATCACATGAAAGTCAGGTCTACAAGTACTCTTGTCGAACTTTGGACGTACACCCATGGCTCGATGGGAGCAGACTTCCATAACAGATGGGCTTTTTCAACAAGATTTAAAATTCTCAAGTTCTTCAAGCCTACAAGTTAATGTTATAAAATCTACCAAATTTTTGCATTAAAGATAAAAATCTACCAAACTTGCAGGTTAAAGTCAAGTATCTACCAGGTCTTTGAGGTGAAGTTCTAAGATACACCAAGTCCATTGGTTGAAATCACCAAATTCACTATGTTTGCAAGCTAAAGTCTCTAAATCTATCAAATTTGCAAGTTGATGTTGTCAAGTTTCCATATCTGCAAGTTCAAGTTGTCAAATCCTCCAAGTCTTCAATTTGAGGCCTTCTAAATTTCCTTGCCTTAAGGTTGACAAAAATTTATCTCTTTGCACTTTAAATTGGATTTTTCATAGATTTTTCATAAAAAACTTGAATTCATTCTTGTTAGATCTCAAGGTATTGGAAGCGAAGTTAAACTCCCGCAGCTTAAGCTGACCCCTCATCAACTATGTTGGTTATTGACCTATAAAAAAAAAAAAAAAAAGAACAACACAAGGAGATCAAAAATACAGAAAAAAATAAAAAAGGAAAGGAGAATACTCAATGTTGATTTGTTAATCAGACACAAAATACTATAAAAAATCTCGCAAGTTGGTGTTAAAAAATGATGGGCCCATAGACATTTATAGACATTAAAAGGCAGCTAACAAAAGTTTTTTACTCCTACTCGAATTTGGTTTGCTAAGGTGCCGGTGGACTCCTCTATTAATTTAATTAAATTTTAATCCTAACTGCACCAAAAAATCTCCACCTGCATACAAAGATGGCAGAATTTATTTGGCGAAACAAGTAGGAGGAAAAGGGGGAAAAGAAATCTTTTTAACATTAAGATAGGCAAGAAAAAGCTAACCCCTTTCCGTGATAATGTGCTTCGTGTACCAAAGTAAAATCTCAATCAAGAGAATAGTTAATTCAAGTCAAATATAGTCATTGGTCCGTGATGATTTCCATTTTAACGAGTATCATTGCAATAAAAAAGTTTATACTTTAAGCCTTGTCGTTTAAGTTATATCTCAACAAGTATTGAAGTAGGGGCATTTGTGTGCAACTAAATTTCATTAAATTTAAATTTGTATAATATTCAGATTATATTAAATTTAAAATATATTAGTTCATCTAAATATTGTGGATTAATATAATTGAATTAATTGTTTGCGTTAAAAATATAGATTTAATTAAATTTTAATTTCTATTGGGCTACAAATGATGAGCTAACTTTGCTAAATTCAAGAAGTCATCTTATTCAAAAGGCCTACTTTGGATTTCATGTGTCAAATAACATGGCATGCAATGTCAAGTGAAGAAACTAATAGGACCTGACCACACATCAAAATGATGCAACATGCCCAGTGAAATCAAAGGCCAAGAAAATGTGTCATACATACAAGGTGACATGTTTCAACAACTCAAATATGGTTATCTCATTTCAATCTGATTAGCCAAAAAGAATTTGTACTTACCATGATTCTTTCTTTTCCATAACTATAAATTAAGGTCTCATAATTCAGAAAAAAGATAAAAAATTCTAACAAAAAGTTAGAGAGAGCTCGTGGATCAAATGCGATGAATTTTTCTACAAGCTACAAGCTAAAGATTCAAATGAAAATTAAGATCAAGCCGGGATTCAAGGTCAAGCTTAAAAACCCTTGGATTCAAGTATTAGTCAAGATCAAGACCACCAATTCTAGAACAAGCTCATAATTCCTTGAATTAAAATTCAAGTCAAGGTCAAGTTCATCGAAATTCAAGATCAAGTTCAATGACCCTTGAATTTATATTTATAAAGAAGAATCAGGGGATTCATAGAGATTGTAACACTCACTTATTAAAATTAATAAAATAATTAATAAAATAATTGTTGAGATATTTTTTTGTCCTGATTATTATTTTCTTAACTCAATTTTATTGACAACACCTCCTAAATCAAATATGAAATCTCCCACTCAAGGATAACTTGCCAATTCCAAAAATATTGAACAACTTTATCACGTATTAATCGTATTGTCACTTGTAAATGATGTTATTTTTTTATGAACCATCAAGTGCATTCGATTTTATACAGGGATCCTTGCATAATAGTGTTGGGTTCGAAATCAAGAGGACATCATGCGGAAGCTTAATTGTAGCAAACCATATAGAGGATTAATCAGACGAAGAAAACAATACTAAAAACATAATATTATTATATGATTTAGTCAATTGGCCTACATATAAAACCTAATGTTAAAAGTAATATTAAAAAGCATAAAACTAATGAGAAACAAACATAAAACCTCTTTGGAGAAATATCCCCTAAACAAAGACTCTTTAACGAATACATTGTGGATGCTACTGTGTTATGGTATGAGAAGGGATATCTTCTATTTGTACATGTCTAAAACCTTTCTTTCAAGAAAGAGATTTGCCAAATATAGAAAAGTTTTATATTTTTTTTCAGGAAATTAAAAATAATTATGGTATTACTTTTATTTTCCTTCTAAGAAAAATAAAATTTAAATTTGGTAAGAAAATCAGGGCAAAAACCCTAACAAATCTTCCATTTTTGGCTTGATTTTCTGGCAAAATATTCTTGATCTTCCTTCTTCACGTGATCTTCATATATCACTGTTGCTTACCATGATTAAAAATTGATATGGGTTAAAATTGGAGCCCTGTGCATTAAAAATAAAAGCACGGGTTGATATTATTGGAGCCCTGTATTATAAGTAAACAGGATTGAAAGTGGAGCCTTGTGCATTGAAAGTGAGTACAGGTTAAGAGTGGAGCTCATGCGTTAAAAGTAAATGCATGAGTTGACAGGATCCCAAGCGTTAAAGCAAGTATGGGTTAAAAATTGAAGCCCATAAACATGGGTTAAAATTGATTTTGATTTTAAAGATAGATTGGTAGCAGGATCCATGAAAATTTGCTTGAAACTTTCTTCTACACAAGTAGCCATTTTGGACATATATATTTATTATCATCAAATTGGTTGCAACTTTTATCTCAACATGTCCTCAATCTGAACTATTGGACCTTTGAACCATAAGCTCTGATACCACTTGTTAGGTTCAAAATCGAGATGGCGCCATGCGGAAACTTGGTTATTGCAAACCATATAGACGATAAATCAGAAGACAAAGAAAACAATACTAAAAATATAATATTATTATATGATTTGGCCAATTGACCTACATATAAAACTTAATATTAAAATAATATTAAAAAGCATTAAAGTAATGAGAGAGAAACATAAAACCTATTTGGAGAAATACCCCCTAAACAAAACTCTTTAAAGACTACATTATGGTTGCTACTGTGTTATGGTATGAGAAGGGGTATCATCTATTTATTGTTGTCTAAAACCTTTCCTCCAAGAAAGAAATAGGTTTGTCAAATATGAAAAAGTTTTATATTTTCTTTTTAGGATATTAAAAGTAATTATGATATTACTTTTATTTTTTTCTAAGAAAAATAAAAGTTAACTTTGATAAAAAAAAGACGGAGCAAAAACCCTAACAAATAGATCAATGAGCAGTAAATGATCAATTGATATTTACCTACTTGTTTGCAGTACTTGCTAATAATTATACCTTCAAGGTACAATCACCAAAGCATATTGTTAGTTGGATACCACCCACTATGATGAAGAGCCGGAGTATTTGGACATTAAACAGAAGTAAATTGTGGAATCTAAGAACATAAAAAATTTGATCACGAAAAACTCTTGTAACCGGAGTAAAAAATCACGTCGTAGCCTCATTGAATAACTCCTAAAGAACTATGCTAAAATCAAGGGGTTTTAGTGTACATCTCTATAACCAAAGGACTAGCTCTAGTATCTTTCACAATCAAACTGATTGTAACAATTTCTTTCAAGACAAAAATAATGCTCATCTTAGTCTAGAAAGTAAACTCAAAAAAACCACAGTACTTTGATCACCTATTACAATGCTTATGTAAAAGCATATAGGTTACAACTCAAGAACAAAAGACTCAAACATAATCATCTCAAGAACTATACCACGGTTTTCTCTGAAACAAATTCTTTAGTTATTCAATTGAATCTGACAAAGAACTCTCTTACAATGACAACTATATGTCAAGAATATATCTAAATTTATGCAAATAGCTGTAGACATAAAAAATATGCGAGACTCTACGTGATGAGCTTAATCCTAAATGGATTTGTTGGAGGCTACTCTATCCTAAACTTTATCTTAGGGGATACTTTACCCCAAAATTCTAAATTATACCTATTTAAAGGGTAACATTGTCACGACCCAACCGATGTGTATCTAAAGCCCATCATGGACTGGAGACCACCCCATTAACTTAACCTCAAGAGCAAAATAATCAAAAAGATAAAGCAGAAGCTAATTAATTAGTAATAAAAAGATGAAAAAATAACTCAAAGAAGACTAAAAGCCAATAACAACCTACCCACATTTGTCCACAAATAGCCTCTAAAATTGGAAATACTAAATAAGTTGGGACATTCCCCCAACTATGAAAAAAAATAACCCAAAGATAACGAGTCAATAAATAAAGAATAATAAAATGATAAGGCCTTCTAAAGGATGAAAGCTTACCACTTAACAGCAACTCAACGGATGTGCTCAACCACCTAATGTTGCACTGGAGAAATAGAAAAGTCTTCAAACCCTACATCATGAAATGAAATAGTGTCCTAGAATTATTAGTGATCACTGATATGTAATTTAGGAAAGTGATAACGTAATGCCATGTCTAAAATAAGTTAAAATCACATGCACACATTCATATATAAATACATAAAATGTTGGGGCAGTGTAAGGGTCATGAACATGACAATTTGTAGAATCATTAACCTAGACTATGTAGCTCAATCCATCCTAAGGGCACCCATGGACAATATAGGTTCAGTTTCACCTGCTGAAAGGGCCCCAGTGCATGGTAGCCGCATGAATCAAGAAAAAACTGAGGGAAAACTAAAGCCACCATGGGCAATATTCTTTTCAAATATATATCTATTATGTCTCGAGAACATGGTCAAATAGACCCTAACGCCAGCAAATGTGATTTCCAATGTTCATCCCTCAATACTTACACCTTCACGGTGAGATACACAACCTCCGTTAAGCCTAAATTAAAATCACTTTGCATATAATTGTAATTATTAACCCAGGAGTCATTCATTAATATATTTACCACTTGGTATCATCATACCAATGCTCTTGCAAGCTAAATTAAACATGCCAAACCAATCCACATAACCACATTAACTCCCAAGTTCCATTTAAATGTAAAATCAAGGCCACCAAGGTCATTCAAATCCCATTTGTATATCTATTTATCCATTAATGTAATGCATTGGGTTTAAAACAAAGTTAAACTATGTAATTTTTCATAATAAAGATCAAATTTATAAAGTGGATTGAGGTTAATGCAATTCCAAGCAAAAATTTATCTAATTTGGGAAAACTCATGTCCCCCATTCCAATCATTTAAGTAATGCGTCAATTCATTCCCAAAAACATCAATTTAAAGAATTAATATCCTATTCAAAACATGGGATAAGTTATTCAATAAGTAACAATCACAGACCCCCAACTAATTTCAAAACCCAGAATTTAAATCACATGAAAATCGATTTAATTCAAGCCACAAGGTAAAGTTAAAGTTTAGGGAAGCTTAACATCCTTAAAATATTCAAGAAATTGCAGTCATGTAGAATTTTTGATCTCGAATGATGTATTCACTGTGAAACCCATTGAATGTTCTTGGATTTTGAGTTTAAAGAGAGAATGGATGGTTTTGATCTTTAAAAACTGAAGAAAAATAACTTTTTTTTATGTGTAAAGGTCATACAAGGGGGTAAAAAGACTAAACAATCCTCACCCTAGGTGAAAAAATTAAAATGGATGAAATTAACACACAAGCGTGGAACACCGTTATCGTAGAGGTTATCCTTCATTCCACGCTGATATTGCGGAGGATAATCTCCGATACACGATGATATTGCAGAGCCTCACTACCTCTAAGTCCCAAAATGACATCGAACCCCTTTCAAAGATTTCAAAAGTCTTCCAAATTATCCTTTTAACACCCCTAAGCATAATTCAAAATCAAAAATTGATATTATGCATGCGGGATGGTCAAAAATAAAATGATTGAAATTTTATGGAGTCTCACAAACATATTATTTTAAACATATATCTTTGAAATCCAATAAACTCAAGGATATCACAAAGACATCAATCACACTTCTACAAAGTTACTCTCAAAAGGGCTTCTTGGTCCTAGTAAAAGCATACCAAAAGGAAGAGGAGGTGGAAAGAGTTTAGGGGATAGAGAGATAGAGAGAGTTAAATGGACTTGGGGACCAACATGATTGGAAAATTTGATACTACTAATTAGAAACTAAATACATCTATTTTGAAAGCAAGGAAAAACTACTTGATGTCAAATTCATACTTAGAAATTTTAGGAAAAGATTTAAGATTGTACTATTTGTTATAATCCTTAGTGTATTGGAGTCTACATCGTCATGAATATTTCTTTGGTGAATAAGGTGCCAGTTTACACAAATTAATCAGTTATCTTCTATCTTTCATTGACACAAGAAACGAGTAGAGTCCACAAAACAATAACACTTTCTTAATTCTTACAAACATACAAACTTATTAGCCTTACCAATAGCCTCTTTATTTGGTACTATATGGAAGATAGATCAAGCATTGAGGCTAATGAATCTAACTGCTCTATATAGCTACATATGATATAAGAATGACATAACATATAATACCCTATATTTTCTAGCTTAATTTAACTCTAAATACATGAGTATTTATATATAAAAATTATTAAAATACTTAATATTTTTCAATTTAGAGCTTACCAATGTGTAGAAAATTCAGTCAGCTTTCCAACGATATAAAATTTGCCCAAATCCAACACCTGGGTGAAGAGTTAGAGCAATTTTTGTAAATCTGTGTACCACCTAGTACATCACCGCGTTGCGCTAAGGGTCCAAATGGCAATTATCATTTTCTAGTGAGAGACCATAATCCCACCACATCCCGCCACCAACTATTTTCCTAATTGTCACTTTCTAGTGTGACTCCGCGATCATGGTGCGAAGGGTTAAATTTGCATACAATGGGGTACCACAATTGTACCACATCGCGCTAAGCTCTCAGGTTGCAATTGTCAATTTCCAGTGACACATCGTGATAGCACCGGGTCATGCAATTTTCACCAAGAGCTTCAAGAATTAAAATAACCAGGTATGTTAGGTGTTCATATATAGGTTCTTTTACCCATAGAGTCCAAGAATCCATTTTTACAACTACAAGATTATTGATTCATGATTTACATGCTTGAAATTAGATTGTATACATGTTCATGACATTAATTGATTTTCAATTCATGATTAATTGTAGATTTCATAAAATTGAAATAGCATGTATATTGAATTGTGTAATTCCCATGTTATAATCCTTGAATTAGCAAGTTTAGGTATTGTAGTTACAATGTTTACATCTTGTCCATGATTATATGCATTAAGTAGTGCTCCCCATGTGTTTGATGGAATATCCATGTGAATTAAATGGTGAAATCATGACATGCTAGCATATGTACAAGCTTATGCCCTACAAGTGTTTCATAAAATGTCTCTATGAATGAATTATGAACAAGTGGACCTTGTTATGCTTTTCAAGATCAAGCTATGCTTTAATTTTAATGTTATTGAGTTTTGGGGGTACATAATACCCAACAATATAGTTTTTTACCTAGAGCTACAGTAGTTACAGAATAGTCTTAGTCATGTCATGAAACAGTATTACTCGGTTAGTTATAGAACTCAGTGAACTCAGAGTGAACCCAAGGATGGGGGCTCACCTGCCAGTAGAGGGTGTGATCCTTAGAAGTAGTCCTTTCATTCCAGAACTACGTAGCTAGCAAATGTTGAGATATCAACCTTCCAGTTGAGGGTTGATGAGGTGTTTTAACTTGCCAGATGAGGGTAACTTTTTATCTTGTCTTTACCCATGGCACAGTATTGACTCCCTTCTAACTGGGGTTATATGTTGGACCCCAGTTATCTTATTTGGGGTATGTCGGTTAGAGTGACTACCTCCCACAGTCTCAGTCTCAGTCTCAGTATAGAATTAGGACTCTCAGATACAATCACTCAGCTATCAGTAATTCAATTATCAGTAATCTCAGATATCAGAACTCAGTACTCAGCTTTAGTAAAAGCTCAGATACAGTTATACGTATATGCATAGTATTGCATACTTAATAATTTACATTAGTTACAGTTAACTATGTACTCTTATTTAGTTACTTCATATTATTCAGTCAGTTACTGTTCATGCATATAAACCCTTGCATTCAGCCTTACCCATCTAGCATACCAGTATATTCCATGTACTGACGCATACTTTCTCTTTATGCTATGATGTCTCATATCATAGGTTTGGATGCTCAGGTTCCTAACCACACATAGAAAGATTTAGATAGCAGTAGTAGATTCGGTAGTGAGTCCTCATCTATTGAGGATATACTTTTATTTTAGCATTTTCATTAGCTTCAATATTTCAGTAGTCAGAGTTAGTTGGGGGTTTGTCCCATCAACTCCACTTTTAAATAGTTCAGTTAGAAGCTTTCAGACTAGACTAGTTCTGACAGTGTTTAGTTTTTCAGATATTATTATAGTTGTTATTCTTTATCAGTATTCATATTATGAACCTTATGGAATTTCATCCTATTTTACGTATTATTTTAATATTATTATTCAGTGCTCATAGTAGGTACCATTCATGGGTTAGCTTGTGGTCCTTTGGGGTGATAAGCATCGTGTGGCATCCGGGGTGCAGATTTGGGGTATTACAAAATTGGTATTAGAGCCTAAGGTTCAACTTAGTCCTAGGGAGTCTATAAAGTCACGTCAAGTAGAGTCTTATGCATGGATGTGTAGTGCACCACACTTGCAAGAGGCTGTGAGGCATTTTTTGGGAAAAGCTCCCTTCTTTCAGTATTTATGTTGTACAATTGGGCATAGTGCTCATGTTAAACTCTCTGTCTGATTCATTCTCCTTTTTATTTATAGAACATGCCTTCCAAAAAGAAAAATGGAAGAAGAAATATAAACTAGTCGGTACCTCAGCCTATTTAGGAAGATCCCCTAAATGGGCACGTTTCTCATGAAGAGTTCAGAGCTGCATTCACTACTCTAGCCTAGTCTGTAGCAGCTTAAAATGCATAGCCAGCTCCTGTTTAGCCCAACCCAGTGTCCAATACTGCAGCAGTCCGGATTTGGGATTTCACCCGAGTGAATCCTCCCCTATTCTCACGATCTAAGCCTGAAGAAGATCCATAGAAGTTCCTCAACCAGGTTTAGAAAGTTAGATATTATGGGACTGAATTCCAATGAGAGTGCTAAGTTAGCTGTCTATCAGTTACAAGATGTAGCTCATATGTGGTTTAAGCATTGCAAGGTAGACAGGGGCATAGATGTAGAGCCCATAGAATGGGAAGAGTTTGCTACTGCCTTTATAGATAGATTCTTTCCCTTAGAGCCGAGAAAATCCAAGGTATTAGAGTTCATCAATCTTAAGCAAGGAAACATGAGTGTGAAAGAGTATTCCCTCAAGTTTATTCATTTTGCCAGATATGCTCCCTATGTAGTAGCAGACAATAGGTCCAAAATAAGCAAGTTTATGTTTGGGGTATTGGAGAGTGTGGTTAAGGAGTACAACACTGCAATGTTAATTAAGGAGATGGATATATCTAGGCTTATGGTCCATGATCAGCATAATAAAGAGGCTAAGCATAAGAAGAGAGAGAGGGAGAATAAGATGGCTAGAACAGGTAGCTTCAATTTCACTCAGCCTAAGCTAGAAGGTAGTAACCGTTCCTAGCTCTATCCAAATTCTTCAGTTCCAACTCCGTCCTCACCCACTGCTCTAGTCCCCAAGTTAAAAAATGGTAACAAAGATAGGGCTCCAGGATCTAAATCTCAAGGTAGTATCAGCAGTGCTCGATAAATCCTCTTTGCTAGAAATATGGCAGAAACCATCAGGGTGTCTAAAGATCTTCCAGTGATATTTGTTTTAGGTCTGGAAAGATAGGCCATAAAACTAGAGATTGTCCTCATTCAAGTTCTCAGGGTTAGTATAATCATTCCTTAGCTCAGTTCGGTCGCCCGAATTAGTAGGGTGCCACTTCCACTGTCACCAGTAGGTAATCCCCAAATAGTATTTATACACTTTAGTCCCAACAAGATCAAGGAAGTTCTCCTGATATGTTGACTGGTACATTACAGATCTTCCACTTACATGTTTATACCTTATTAGATCAAAGAGCTTTTCTATTTTTTGTAACTCCTCACATAGTAGTCAACTTTAAAGTCAGACCAAAAGTTTTAATAGAACCTTTCTTAATCTCTACTCTAGTGGGTTCATATATCATAGCCCAATGAGTATACAAGACCACTCTGATTATGATATCTCAAAAAGTCACTTTAGTAGACTTAGTAGAGTTAGAGATGACGGATTTTGACGTCATTCTTGGTATGGATTGGCTCCATTCATGCTATGCCTCAGTTGATTTTAGAAACATAATTTTTCATTTTTAGTTTCCAAATGAACTAATCCTTGAATAGAGGGGTAGTATCACAACTCTTAAAGGTCAGTTGATTTCAAATATTAGAGCGAGAAGAATGATATCCAAGGGTTGTATCTGTCATCTCATGCAATCAAAGACTTTAGTTTAGAGACTCCTAGTCTTGAGTCAGTTCCACTAGTAAATGAATTTTTGGATGTGTTTCCTGAAGATGTTCTTGGAGGTCCTCCCAAAAGGGAAATTAAATTTGGAATAAACCTTTTTCTAGATACTCAGCCTATTTCTATTCTGTGATACAAAATGGCTCCAGCCAAAAATAAAGAGTTGAAAACGCAGTTAAAGGACCTTTTAGACAAGGGGTTCATCAGACCCAGTGTTTTCCCATGGGGCGCACTAGTCTTATTCGTGCATAAGAAAAATGGTTCACTCAGAATGTGTATGGACTACCTTCAGTTGAACAAAGTCACAGTCAAGAATAAATACCTACTTCCTAGGATCGATGGCTTGTTTGACCGAATTCAGGGTGCCAGTTAATCTTTTATGATAGACCTTAGATCAAGCTATCATCAGCTCAGAGTCAGAGAATATGACATTCCAAAATAACTTTTCAAACTCGGTATGGTCACTTCAAGTTTCTAGTCATATCCTTTGGCATCACTAATGCCCCAGAAGCTTTCATAGACTTAATGAACCGCGTGTTCAAGAAGTACTTGGACATGTTCGTTATAGTCTTCATTGATTACATTCTTGCCTATTCTCGTATCAAGAATGATCACATAGATCACCTCTAAATTATACTTCAGACTCTCAGAGCCTATCAGTTGTTTGCCAAATTCAGTAAGTGTGAATTTTGGCTAAGGTCAGTACCATTCCTTATTTATATTATTTCTGATGATGGCATTAGACTTGATCCTCAAAAGACCAAGGCAGTGAGAAACTGGACTAGACCTATTTCTCCATTAGATATCAGGAGCTTCTTGGGTTTAGTTAGCTATTACTATTGGTTTGTTCAAGGGTTCTCATCTATTGCATCCTCCATGGCCAGATTGACTCAGAAAAAATCCAAGTCTCAGTGGTTAGATTCTTAAGAGAAGAGCTTTTAGGAGTGGAAGACTTGACTCACCTCAGACCCAATTTTGACTCTACCAGATGGTTCAGATAGGTTTTGTGTACTGTAATGCATCCAGAGTAGGTTTGGATTGTGTCCTCATAAAGAAAGGTAAGGTCGTAGTCTATAACTCTAGACAGCTTAAGCCTCATGAGAAAATTTACCAAACCCATGATCTTGAGTTAGCAGATGTAGTGTTTACCTTAAAGATTTGGAGGCACTATTTATATGGGGTACATATTGATGTGTTCATAGATCACAAAAGATTTTAGTATGTATTCTCTTAGAAAGATTTGAGTTTGCATCAGATAAGGTGGTTAGAGTTGTTTAAAGATTATGACATGAATGTTTTGTATCATCCTAGAAAGGACAATGTAGTGGAAGATGCTCTCAGTAGGTTGTCTATAGGTAGTGTGGCTCATGTTTAGAATGATAAGAAGTTAGTTCAAGAAGTTCATCATCTTGCCTGACTAGGTGTCTGCTTAGTCAACTCAGAAGAGGGTAGTGTGTTGGTGTAGAATAGTTTAAAATCATCTCTGGTTTCTGAAGTAAAGAAAAAGTAGGACAGAGATCCCAATTTAGTTAAGTTAAAAGAGTCATTCAAAGATAAGAAAGTGGAGGTTTTCTCCCAAGGAGGAGATGGTGTGTTGTGTTTCCAAGGTCGGTTATGCAAGTTATGCGTAGATGACTTGAGGCAACGCATTCTTGTAGAAGAGCATAGTGTGGGTTACACTATTCATCTAGGGTCCACTAAGATGTACCGCAATTTACGGGAGATCTATTAGTGGAGTGGGATGAAGAGGAATGTCATAGAGTTTGTAGTTAAGTGCTCTACGTGTCAGCAGGTTAAGATTGAGATCCAGAAGCCTAGTGGGTCCATGCAGGAGTTTAGTAATCCCACAAGGAAATTGGAATAGGTAAACATGGACTTTGTAAAGGGTTTACCTCCTACTCGTCACCAGCATGATTCGATTTGAGTTATCATAGACAGGATGACCAAATCCACTCATTTCTTACAAGTTCATACTTTCTATTCAGCCGAGGACTATGCCAAACTCTATATCAGAGAGTTGGTTAGTTTGCACGTAGTCCTAATATCCATTATCTAAGATAGAGGTACCCATTTTACCTCTCACTTATGGAAAGAATTTCGAAAGGTTCTTGGTACCCAAGTTCACCTTAGTACAACTTTTCACCCTCAGACAGATGGTCAAGTAGAAAGGACCATTCAGACTCTAGAAGATATTTTCAGAGCATGCGTGATTGATTTATAAGGTAGTTCGGATAACCACTTGACTTTGATCAAATTTGCATATAATAACAACTATCATTCTAGTATTCAGATGGCTCTGTTTAAGGCTCTTTATGGTAGGAGATGTAGATCTCTAATTGGTTGGTTTGAGGTAGGTGAGGCTGTTGTAGTAGGGCCCAATCTCATATTCGATTCCTTAGAGAAGGTTAGTTGATCATATTAATTCTTAGGGAAGCCCAGAGCCGACAGAAATTATATGTGGATGTGAGGAGAAAAGATCTCAAATTTGAGGTCGGCGATTTTGTGTACTTGAAAATCTTTCCCATGAAAGGGGTAAAGAGATTCGTCAAGAATGAAAAGCTCAATCCCCAATATGTCGGTCCTTATAGAATTCTTAACCGTTTAAGAAAGGTAGCTTACGAGCTTGAGTTTTTTTCAGATCAAGATTTAGTACACCCAGTGTTACACGTCTCCTTGCGAAAGAAATGCATTGGTAACCCAACAGTCATAGTTCCCTTAGAAGGTGATAATATTGGGAATAATCTCCCTTTTTAAGAGGTTCCAGTCCAAATCCTTAATCATCAGATTCATAGATAGAGGAATAAAGAAGTTCCCATGGTTAAAGTTCTTTGGCAGAATCAGTCCGTTGAGGAAGCTAATTGGGAAGCAGAAGTAGATATATAGACCAAGTATCCTTACCACTTCTCTGTAAATTTAGATTCAGCTTAAGGTAACAGTCTTTCTTAGATTTACTCAGTTCCATGTTCAGTTACAGTTATAAACTTTTTATCCATTACAATTGCATATTCAGTCATGCATTCATAAATCAGTTTAGTCATGTACTCATGCATCAGATATGCATGTTCAGTATGAAAACTCAGCTTATCAGTGATGTTCGTCATGCAATCATGTTTAAGTTGTGCATGTTTAGTGTGTAAGCTCAGTCTATCAATGTTTCTCATCTTAATCAGTCTTATTCAAGGATGAATGTTCCCAAGGGAGAGAAATTGTAATACCTCACATTCCCTAGATTAGTTTAACTCTAAGTACATGAGTATTTATATATAAAATTCATAAAATACTCAGTATTTTTAATATTAGACTTACCAATGTATTAGAAATGTAGCCATCTTTCTAATGATACAAAATTTTCCCAAATCTGATACCCGAGTGAAGAGTTAGAGTAATTTTTGTAAAATAGTGTGCCACCTAGCATATCGCCCTGTCTCGCTAAGGGTCCAAATGAAAATTATCATTTTACAGTGAGAGACCGCGATCCCATTGCATTGTGCCACTGGCCACTTTACTAATTGTCACTTTCCAATATGACTCTGCGATCATGGCGCATCGCGCTAAGGGTTAAATTCACATATAGTGGGGTACTACAATTGTACCGCATTGCGCTAAGATCCCAGGTAACAATTGTCAATTTTCAGTGACACGGCGTGATAGCACCGCATCGCGCCAAGGTCCTAAATTGGAAAATTTTGATGGAAATTAAAAGTGTCATCCAGGGGCAAACAAGTCTTCTCCCATAAATTTAATCAGTTTAGAAATAGGATTTAATCCCTAAAAACATTATTAAGTCATTCTTTAATCAATGTTCCCCAAATCAAAAAGCATTCTCTCCCTAATAGAAAACCCTATCTACAAGAAATCAAGATCAATCCTCAAGAAAATCACCAAGAGCTTCAAGAAATAAAATATCCACGTATGTTAGGTGTTCATCTATAGGTTCCTTTCACCCATCGAGTCCAAGAATCCATTTTTAAAACTACAACATTATTAATTCATGATTGACATGCTTGAAATTGGATTGTATTCAGGTTTATGACATTAATTGAGTTTCAATCCATGATTAATTATAGATTCCATGAAATTGAAATAACACGTATATTGAATTGTGTAATTCCCATGTTATAATCCTTGAATTAGCAAGTTTGGGTGTTGTAGTTATAATGTTTACATGTTGTCCATTATTATATGCATTAAGTTATGCTCCCCATTTGTTTGATGGAATGTCCATGCGAATTAAATGGTGAAATCATAACATGCTAGCATATGTACAAGCTTATGCCCTACAAGTGTCTGATAAAACGTCTCTATGAATGAATTATGGACAAGTGAACGTTGTTATGCTTTTCAAGATCATGCTATGCTTTAATTTACATGCTATCGAGTCCTAGGGGTATATAATACCCGACAATCTAGCTGTTTACCTAGAGCTACAGTAGTTACAGAGTAGTCTCAGTCATGTCACGAAACCATAGTACTCAGTCAGTTATAGAACTCAGTGAATTCAGTCCAGTTCAGTCAATCAACCCGATCAGTAAAAGTTTAGTGAAATCTAGTATAGGCTAGAAATCAGTCCACGGTCTATTCAGTTAGGAGTATGATTTAGCACCAAGTGAACCTAAGGATGGGGGCTCACCTACCAGTAGAGGGTGTGATCTTTAGAAGCAGACCTAGTATTCTAGAACAATGTAGGTAGCGTAAGTTGAGACATCAACCAGCCAGTTGAGGGTTGATGAGGTATTTTAACCTGCCAGTTGAGGGTACCACCATTCTCATTAGAGTATTTTCTAGATGAGGGTAACTTCATCTTGTCTTTACCTATGTCAAGGTATTGACACCCTTTCAACTGGGGTTACAAATTGGACCCCAGTTATGTTATTTGGGGCATGTGAGTTAGAGTGACTACCTCCCAAAGTGTTACTCTCAGTATTGACCTCAGTTCAGTTCTACAGAATTAAGACTGTCAGATACAGCCACTCAGCTATTAGCAATTCAATTATCCATAATCTCAAATATCAGTTACTCGATCATATGAACTCAGTATCAGCTTTAGTAAAATCTCAGATACAGTATATACGTATATGTACAGTATTGCATACTCAGTATTTTACAATAGTTCTAGTTAACCATATACTCTTATTCAGTAACTTTATATCATTCAGTCAGTTATTATTCATGCATATGAACCCTTGCATTCAACCTTACCTCATCTAGCATACAAGTAAATTTCACGTACTGACCCATACTTTCTCTTTGAACTATGATGTACTATGATTTCTCATATCATAGGTTCAGTAGTGAGTCCTCATCTATTGAGGATATGCTTTTATTTCAGCATTTTCATTAGCTTTAGTATTTCAGTAGTCGAAGTTATTTAGGGGCTTGTCCTATAAACTCCACTTTTAGACAGTTCAGTTAGAAGTTTTTCAGACAAAACTAGTCCAGATAGTGTTCAGTTTTTCAGATGTTATTACAGTTGCTATTCTTTATCATTATTCAAATTATGAACCTTATGGCATTTCATCTTATTTTCTGCATTATTTCAGTAATATTATTCAGTTCTCATAACAGGTACCAGTCATGGGTTAAATTGTGGTCCTTCGAGGTCGTAAGCACCATGTGGTGTCTAGGGTGCAGACTCGGGGCGTTACATAACATTAATACAACAATATCATCTAAGATCATTAATTTTTATCATGTGATATGCTAAGACAAGGAAAATAAATTTCTTGTGGAAGACCAAACATGAAATATACAAAGAACATAACCAGTAAAAATGCAGTGATAACTCAAATGAATAGCACACTAAAAAAAGGTAGGATCGTCTAAGAGAACTTAAGGATTGAATTTCTACCTTACCAATAACTTCTTTATTTGGTACTAAATGGAAGATAGATCAAGAAATGAGTCTAATGAATCTAACTTTCCTATATAGCTACAGATGATATAAGTATTACATCATATCAGTACAAAAATATCATGCAAAGATCATTCTTTTTAATCATGTAATAGGATAACACAAGGAAAATAAATTTCTTGTGTAAAACCAAACATGAAAAATATACAAAGAACACAACCAGTAAAAACACAATAGCAACTCAAATAAATAGCACTTTACAAAAAGATAAAATTGTCTAACAGAACTTATAGATTGAATTTCCACTTGAGCTGTGATGAGTGTTGTATTTTCCACTCATTTGCACTCAACATTCATGCACATTACAATGATTTGCACATATAAATAAGAAAAAATTGTTATTAAGGACATTAATTTCCATATTTTACAAAAATACAGATCATGAGATGGAATGTTGTGGATTGGAGCTAAAACGAATCAAAAGGAGAAAAGTAGTGCAGATGGAAGAATTAGAGAAGAAAAAATCCTCAGTTACTATAATCGTGGTCTGAGGGCCGCAATTGCGGCTAGTCAATATAGTTCAATATACCACAATCACGGACAAGGTTCAGCCATTGTGGCCTAGTGGGTTTAATGATCAATGGTAGTTCAGTCAAAAGATATAGTTGATTATAATTCCTATGTAAGATGCCATTATTTTTCCCTAAGGTCATTATGCAAGAGAGAAGGATTGAAAAATTAGAAAAGAGGTGAACCCTAGATTTTGGGAAACACTTGTGTAGTTAAAATTTCAAGTGGAAATTGGTGAAATTGAAGTGAAAAGTAAAGATTTTCTTTATCTTTCATTGTTATGGATGCCATGAATGAATTTTTTGGCATATTTCTTATCTTTTATTTCATGAGTAGCTAGATGCTCTATTCTTGGGATTATGTTAAACTAAGGTGCAATTGTGTTTAGGTGATGTTGTATTTGTGTAATTCTTAGTTGTTGATTATGGATTCCATTATTGCTCGGTTTAAATAAGGTGGGATTTGAGGGTGAAAACCCCAAATACCCAAAATGGGTTTGTTGTGTGAAAACCTCAAACTCTTGAAAGCTCATATCATACTTGAAAGAAGGATATGGGTGAACTTTTGGGAACCCATATCCCATATCTTTCTTGAAAGAGGGCTATAGGGAGCCAAAGTAATAGTGGAAAATTGTTAATATAGCTTACTTTCTTTTGACATCTTCAAAATAATGGTAGATGGAGAGTAGGTTATGGCATGGGCATCTTCCTAGAAATAGTAATGCCCAATTGAGATTTTGGGTGGCTTTTATTGATAAACTTGTTAGGTACTTGAAAGAGTCAAGGACAAACATACTTGAGGCCTTGTTGACAAACTATCCTCAAGGACTCTTAACCTAGCCTACCATGTTATCAATAATTAGAACTTATACCAAACCATCATGATCCCATGCACAACTTTCCCTTAGGTAGACATAATCCCAAGTTCCCTCCAAAAATAGAATTCCAAAACAAAAGTATTATTGTAGTGTGTTGAGTGACTGGATATTGATAACATCCTATTCCAAACCAACCAACCCCCAATATATATTATATGTTTTATGTTGTATACACTTAGAGTATCTTTTTAGTAATTTTGAAACCCATAGGACTCAAAATCTAAATCTCGCTCCTCGTGGATTCAACCTCAAATGGGTTTGTGGGTGAAAACCCCAAACTCTTGAAAGCTCAAACCATCCTTTAGGGAGGGGTTTGGGTGAAATTTTAGGATCCACATTATCCTTGAAAGAGGGATGCGGTAACCAGGGAAATAGTAGATAATTAATGGTTTTAGTTTGCTAATTCTCACTATCTTAGACATAAGAGTGATTATTAAGTTTAATATACCTTATGTATTTTTCTAGAAATAGGGATATTTAATTTAGGTAATAGGTGAATATAACTAAAACACTAGTTAGGTATCTGAAAGGTTCAGTAATCAAAAAGGAAAGAAATAAAAGAGTTTGATGAGGGAGTTGTATCTTTAACAGGAATTGGATTATATACCAAGAACCCGGTCAATTTGGACCTTGATCTTATAAACCGTGAGAGACCACCCGCAAAAATATCCATTCTCGAGCCACCAAAAATTGACCTGAAGCCTTTGCCAACCAATTGTAAATGCATGTTCTTCGGGTATGAAGAGATTTTTCCCATCATCAATGCAAGTGACCTTGAGCCCTTTCAAGTGGAAGCCTTGAAGTTATTGGTAAAAAGGTTTATTTGATCTATTGGATGGATAATTGTGGACATCATAGAGATACACCCCAACATTTGTTACTAAAAGATTAAGCTAGAGAAAGATCATGTACCAAGTATGGAACATCAAAAGAGGCTAAATCAACCCATGCAAGAGGTGGTAAAGAAAGATATTATAAAATTGCTTCATACGGGAGTAATCTATCCTATATCAAACAAAACTTGGGTGAGTCTGGTACAATGCATCCCAAAGGAAGGTGGAATTATGGTAGTTGAGAATGAAAAGAAAAATCTTATCCCCATTCGACCAGCAACAAGATAATAAGTATGCATGGATTATCAGAAGTTGAACTCATGGATTGAAAAAGACCATTTTCTAATGCCTTTTATAGACCAAATATTGGATAGGTTAATCGGGTGAGGATGTCATTGCTTCTTTGATGGTTATTTCGGGTAAAATCAAATTTGAATCACCCTGAAGGACCAAGTGAATACAACTTTTACTTGCCCATATAGGTCATTCGCATTCAAGCGAATGCCCTTTGGGTTATGCAATGCCCCAGAAACCTTTTAACGTTGCATGTTGTCAATCTTTGTGGATATGGTCAAAGACTCAATGGAGGTCTTTATGAATGATTTCTTGGTAGTGGGGAACTCATTTGACTCATGTCTTGAGCATCTAAGCAAGGTGCTTGAGAGATGTGTGGAAACAAACCTTGCCCTAAATTAGGAGAAATGCCATTTCATTATCAAGGAGGGTATTGTCTTTGGCCACAAAATATCAGAGAAAGGCATACAAGTTGATCAAGAGAAGTTAAAGGTAATTTCCAAGTTACAATCCCTATTTACGTAAAGGGTGTTCGGAGTTTTGTTGGACATACCGAGTTTTATCGTCGTTTTATCAAAGATTTTTCCAAAATAGCTCAACCCATGTGTAAACTCCTTGAGAAGGAGACCAAATTTAACATTGATGATGCATGCTTAAAATCCTTTTAAGGCATTGCTTATTTAGGCCCCCATCATTGTGGCCCTGGATTGGTCATCCCCTTTTAAAGTAATGTGTGATGAAAGTGCGATTGCATTAGGTGCACTATTAGGTTAACGGAAGGAGAAAATCTTTCATCCTATCTATAATGCAAGAAAGACCTTGAATGATGTTAAACGCAATTATAATGTTACTAAAAGGAGTTGTTGGATGTTGTGTATGTTTTTGAAAAAAATTATGCCTACTTATTATGCACAAAAGTGTCGCCCTTAAGTAACTTACGGCACAAAAGGAAGCAAAGCCTCTCCTAATTTGATAGATTTTAATCTTGCAAGAATTCAGCTTTGAGGTAAAGGATCGAAAGGGGTGTGAAAACCAAGTGGCCAGCCATCTCTTGCATCTTAAAGGTAACCATAAAAGGCATGGAGAAATTTAAATTGATCATGCTTTTCCCGATGAGGTGGTCTTGTCTCTTGTGGGAAAAAGCATACTATAGTATGCCGACTATGAACTATGTAGCAAGGGGTGGACTTCTCGAGGGGATTAACTACCATTAAAAAATAATTTTTGTTAGTTGTGAAGTGATATTTTTTGGATGATCCATTTCTATTGTAAGAGTGTGCGGATATTATGGTTAGGCCATGCTTTATGGAGGTTAAGATCAATGATATCCTTAAAGCTTTCAGCTCCTCACCTTACGGTGGTTACCATGAGGGGATCCAAACCGCTGCCAAAATCCTTCAATGTGTGTATTATTTGCCTTTCATGCATAGAGATACCATTTAGTGGGTAAAATCATATCACCAATGTCAATAGGAAGGTGATGTTTCAAGAAGACAAGAAATGCTTCTCAAACCAAACCTTAAAGTTGAACTCTTT